>NC_138307.1:32082500-32097500 GCF_965601325.2 Salmo salar | reverse complement strand
AATGGCCCACCATAGCTAGTTATAATCCACTCTGTTCAGATGTAGTCTCCTTTAGCCTTCATTACTTTAGCATCATGTGGCTAGCTGCTAGTCCATGCTGAACAGCAGACCTTCAGTGTCATGACCTTCATTACCTTAGCATCATGTGGCTAGCTGCTAGTCCATGCTGAACAGCAGACCTTCAGTGTCATGACCTTCATTACCTTAGCATCATGTGGCTAGCTGCTAGTCTATGCTGAACAGCAGACCTTCCTCTGTCATGACCTTCATTACTTTAGCATCATGTGGCTAGCTGCTAGTCCATGCTGAACAGCAGACCTTCAGTGTTATGACCTTCATTACTTTAGCATCATGTGGCTAGCTGCTAGTCCATGCTGAACAGCAGACCTTCAGTGTCATGACCTTCATTACCTTAGCATCATGTGGCTAGCTGCTAGTCCATGCTGAACAGCAGACCTTCCTCTGTCATGACTTTCATTACTTTAGCATCATGTGGCTAGCTGCTAGTCCATGCTGAACAGCAGACCTTCAGTGTTATGACCTTCATTACTTTAGCATCATGTGGCTAGCTGCTAGTCCATGCTGAACAGCAGATCTTCAGTGTTATGACCACATAACCATAACAACATATGATAACTCTGTGTTACTAGCGACCAATCCATCTGATATAACCTGTGTTATAGTTCAAGAGCCTCTCTTATTGGTCGGAGGCATTCTGTGGTTAATCATCATTCACCCACCAGGCAGGTAGCAGGCTGTGTTCTCTCTGTGGTTAATCATCATTCACCCACCAGGCAGGTAGCAGGCTGTGTTCTCTCTGTGGTTAATCATCATTCACCCACCAGGCAGGTAGCAGGCTGTGTTCTCTCTGTGGTTAATCATCATTCACCCACCAGGCAGGTAGCAGGCTGTGTTCTCTCTGTGGTTAATCATCATTCACCCACCAGGCAGGTAGCAGGCTGTGTTCTCTCTCTGTGGTTAATCATCATTCACCCACCAGGCAGGTAGCAGGCTGTGTTCTCTCTGTGGTTAATCATCATTCACCCACCAGGCAGGTAGCAGGCTGTGTTCTCTCTCTGCCTACCAGTGTTAACGTCCACAGTTTTTCCTTTGATTAGTATTTGAACTGGGGGTGGCCCGTCACCTGTGTGTGTCAACAGTGTGTGTGTGGCATGACGCCGGAGGAGGCAGAGGGACCGTGTTACCCCCCACAGAGCTAGCCTGCTGCACCCTCCCTCACTACCTCCCTCCCTCTATCCTCCCCTACATCTCTCTTCATACTTGCCTCTCTCCTTTCCCTTACATGTTTCTCCTCACCTCTCTCTCTCCTCTCTCCTCACCTCTCTCCTCTTTCTCTCTCCTCTCCCCTCACCTCTCCCTCCCCATACATGTTTCTCCCCTCTCTCTCTCCTCTCTTCCTCCGCTCTCCGTCAGTTTTCCCCCTGATAGAACAGAGCACTTTCTTCTTTCTGATTACAAGCAACACAGCTCTCTCCTCCCTCTCTCCTCCCCCCATCCCCTACAGACAAACTCTTTTCAAGACTAGCAGAATGAGAAATTCCTCTATTGCAGCACCTGGAGCTCCCTCCCCGAGTGACTACACACACACACACACACACACACACACACACACACACACACACACACACACACACACACACACACACACACACACACAGAGATAAAAATGGAACATTGAGAACTGTGAAGAGACACACACTCTACACACATACACACATGGATGTTGTACTGTAAATATGTGGTGATGTGGTTGGCCTGAGGGAACACACTGAATGTGTCAGGTCAGGTGTTATGAAATGTCATGTCCAGTAGTATTTTAAACTGTATCTAACTGTCTTATGTTGCTGGGCCCCAGGAAGAGAAGCTCCCCAAACCACTTACATGCCAAATACACGCATTAATTGGTGTCTTAACCAATCAAAATAGATGCATTAATAGGGGTCTTAACCAATCAAAATAGATGCATTAATTTGGGTCTTAACCAATCAAAATAGATGCATTAATAGGGGTCTTAACCAATCAAAATAGATGCATTAATTTGTGTCTTAACCAATCAAAATAGATGCATTAATTGGTGTCTTAACCAATCAAAATAGATGCATTAATAGGGGTCTTAACCAATCAAAATAGATGCATTAATTTGGGTCTTAACCAATCAAAATAGATGCATGAATTGGTTTCTTAACCAATCAAAATAGATGCATTAATAGGGGTCTTAACAATCAAAATAGATGCATTAATTGGGGTCTTAACGAATCAAAATAGGTCTTAACAATCAAAATAGATGCATTAATTGGTGTCTTAACCAATCAAAATACACGCATTAACTGGTGTATTAACCAATCAAAATAGATGCATTAATTGGTGTCTTAACCAATCAAAATAGATGCATTAACTGGTGTATTAACCAATCAAAATAGATGCATTAATTGGGGTCTTAACCAATGAAAATAGATGCATTCATTGGGGTCTTAATCAGTCACAAGGAGAAGGAGGAACAGGTTGATACAAAGAGGTACTTGATGCAGTGTTATAGGTCAGATGTAAATACTCAGATCAGCCAAGAGAACACACTGCCATAGGCTCTGGTACTGATGCCAGACAACACATCACCTCAGATCAGCCAAGAGAATACACTGCCATAGGCTCTGGTACTGATGCCAGACAACACATCACCTCAGATCAGCCAAGAGAATACACTGCCATAGGCTCTGGTACTGATGCCAGACAACACATCACCTCAGATCAGCCAAGAGAATACACTGCCATAGGCTCTGGTACTGATGCCAGACAACACATCACCTCAGATCAGCCAAGAGAACACACTGCCATAGGCTCTGGTATTGATGCCAGACAACACATCACCTCAGATCAGCCAAGAGAACACACTGCCATAGGCTCTGGTACTGATGCCAGACAACACATCACCTCAGATCAGCCAACAGAACATCAAGACACTGGTCTTTCCATCTCACTTGGTCCTCTACCAGTAGTAATCCGATCAGAAACCCCAATTCAGTGTAAAATCCATCCCTGTCAGAGGAACCTCTATTCAGTGTAAAATCCATGTAAATGTGTTGATATGATGTCTCTCTGGATCTCTGAATAAGTTAGAGTTTCAGACATGGAGAGAAAGGAGACAGAGAGAGATACAGATATATCTATCTACAGAGAGAGATAGCAGCCAGTCACCATTAAGGAAATGAAAAATAATTCACTACTATGTGTCTTATCTGGAGTCTCCTGTCTGATATGGATGTCAACTTGCAGTACCATGTAGCCACTACATGAAAGGGGATCCTGCACTGACACACACACACACACACACACACACACACACACACACACACACACACACACACACACACACACACACACACACACACACACACACACACACACCACACACACACACACACACACACACACACACACACACACACACACACACACATACATACACTCCCTGCTGTCCTTAGCCAGAGGACAGATGGCTGAGATGTGGCATGTGACCAGTATATCATCATAATCTCCTTCTGACCACCCGCCCCACCGCTGTGTGTGTGTGTGTGTGTGTGTGTGTGTGTGTGTGTGTGTGTGTGTGTGTGTGTGTGTGTGTGTGTGTGTGTATTTCCGCCCCACTAGACTACGCTGGACAACATGTTTCACCCACTGAGACCAGATGTTTGAGCTTCTCCTCTGGTCTGTCATGAACCCTGGAAATACTGTCTCTCCTCTGGTCTGTCATGAACCCAGGAAATACTGTCTCTCCTCTGGTCTGTCATGAACCCAGGAAATACTGTCTCTCCTCTGGTCTGTCATGAACCCTGGAAATACTGTCTCTCCTCTGGTCTGTCATGAACCCAGGAAATACTGTCTCTCCTCTGGTCTGTCATGAACCCAGGAAATACTGTCTCTCCTCTGGTCTGTCATGAACCCAGGAAATACTGTCTCTCCTCTGGTCTGTCATGAACCCAGGAAATACTGTCTCTCCTCTGGTCTGTCATGAACCCTGGAAATACTGTCTCTCCTCTGGTCTGTCATGAATCCTGGAAATACTGTCTCTCCTCTGGTCTGTCATGAACCCTGGAAATACTGTCTCTCCTCTGGTCTGTCATGAACCCTGGAAATACTGTCTCTCCTCTGGTCTGTCATGAACCCAGGAAATACTGTCTCTCCTCTGGTCGGTCATGAACCCAGGAAATACTGTCTCTCCTCTGGTCTGTCATGAACCCTGGAAATACTGTCTCTGTCAAGCAACAAGCTCCTTTTCCCAATTGACTAGACAGACCCTTCACTTAGTCACCCAGACTAGACAGACCCTTCACTCAGTCACCCAGACTAGACAGACCCTTCACTCAGTCACCCAGACTAGACAGACCCTTCACTCAGTCACCCAGACTAGACAGACCCTTCAGTCAGTCACCCAGACTAGACAGACCCTTCACTCAGTCACTCAGACTAGACAGACCCTTCACTCAGTCACCCAGACTAGACAGACCCTTCACTCAGTCACCCAGACAAGACAGACCCTTCACTCAGTCACCCAGACTAGACAGACCCTTCACTCAGTCACCCAGACTAGACAGACCCTTCACTCAGTCACCCAGACTAGACAGACCCTTCAATCAGTCACCCAGACTAGACAGACCCTTCACTCAGTCACCCAGACTAGACAGACCCTTCACTCAGTCACCCAGACTAGACAGACCCTTCAGTCAGTCACCCAGACTAGACAGACCCTTCACTCAGTCACCCAGACTAGACAGACCCTTCACTCAGTCACCCAGACTAGACAGACCCTTCACTCAGTCACCCAGACTAGACAGACCCTTCACTCAGTCACCCAGAGTAGACAGACCCTTCACTCAGTCACCCTGACTAGACAGACCCTTCACTCAGTCACCCAGACCCTTCACTCAGTCACCCAGACTAGACAGACCCTTCACTCAGTCACCCAGACTAGACAGACCCTTCACTCAGTCACCCAGACTAGACAGACCCTTCACTCAGTCACCCAGACTAGACAGACCAGAGGACACTACAGTGTGTCTGTAAGAATGTTCTGTTCACCTCTGATACCATCTCATCAGTAGTGTGTATCTTGTTCCTGATCAGATACCATCTCATCAGTAGTGTGTATCTTGTTCCCGATCAGATACCATCTCATCAGTAGTGTGTATCTTGTTCCCGATCAGATACCATCTCATCAGTAGTGTGTATCTTGTTCCTGATCAGATACCATCTCATCAGTAGTGTGTATCTTGTTCCCGATCAGATATCATCTCATCAGTAGTGTGTATCTTGTTCCTGATCAGATATCATCTCATCAGTAGTGTGTATCTTGTTCCTGATCAGATACCATCTCATCAGTAGTGTGTATCTTGTTCCCGATCAGATACCATCTCATCAGTAGTGTGTATCTTGTTCCCGATCAGATACCATCTCATCAGTAGTGTGTATCTTGTTCCCGATCAGATACCATCTCATCAGTAGTGTGTATCTTGTTCCCGATCAGATACCATCTCATCAGTAGTGTGTATCTTGTTCCCGATCAGATATCATCTCATCAGTAGTGTGTATCTTGTTCCCGATCAGATATCATCTCATCAGTAGTGTGTATCTTGTTCCCGATCAGATACCATCTCATCAGTAGTGTGTATCTTGTTCCCGATCAGATATCATCTCATCAGTAGTGTGTATCTTGTTCCGGATCAGATACCATCTCATCAGAAGTCTTCATAGCTAATTGCTAATTAAGCCACAGTGTAATTATACAGCCAACAATGCCTTAAAGGACAAGGTTAAACCCAAACTCTCTGTTGTTGGGCCGAGAGGAAAGAAACACAATGGGGATTTTTCTGCTGTATTATTATATAAAACATACACTTTCCCTCCCTCCCTCCCTCCCTCCCTCCCTCCCTCCCTCCCTCCCTCCCTCCCTCCCTCCCTCCCTCCCCTCTCCTCTCCTCTCCTCTCCTCTCCTCTCCTCTCCTCTCCTCTCTCCACAGTGATGAAGCTGTTAATCAGATGAATCAGTAATATAGTGTGTATTCCTGATGGCAGCAGAGATATAAAGCACATCACTTTATGTTGTCCTTAGCACTGTATACAGTAAACACATGTGTGTCTACCTGTCTGTGTGTGTGTGTGTCTACCTGTCTGTGTGTGTGTGTGCGTGTGGCTACCTGTGTGTGTGTGTGTGTGTGTGTGTGTGTGTGTGTGTGTGTGTGTGTGTGTGTGTGTGTGTGTGTGTGTGTGTGTGTGTGTGTGTGTGTATCAATGTGTATGTGTCAATGTGTAATGTATAAACAAGGAACCAGCTAAATGAAAACCTGTCTTGTGTTGGTGTCCTTGGAGATGAATAGAAAACAGCTGTGTGTATGGAACATGTTGAAGTTACATGTTGATACTGTCAACATGGAATATCTGTGTGTGTGTGTGCGTGTGTGTGTGTGTGTGTGTGTCTTCCTGCCTGTGTGTGTGTGTGTGTGTGTGTGTGTCTACCGGCCTGTGTGTGTGTGTGTGTGTGTGTGTGTGTGTGTGTGTGTGTGTGTGTGTGCAGAATGAATTGACCTTCCAGACTTGAGGATCATAACAATACGATAGTCTAGTGGTGTTTGTAGCCTAAAACCAAACACATTAATATTTAACCGTTAATATTATCCCTGAATGAGCCTGAGGAAGATCAGGGTGAAACGATACACATTAAAACTACAGCAGTGTCCATTAGAGTGCAGGTACTGTGCATTCAGGAAGTATTCACATCATTGACTTTTTCCACATTTTGTTACGTTACAGCCTTATTCCAAAAATGGATTAAATAAATAAAACATCCTCATCAATCTACACACAACACCCCATAATGACATCACAATACCCCATAATGACATCACAATACCCTATATCGACATCACAACACCCCATAATGACATCATAATACCCCATAATGACATCACAATACCCCATAATGACAAAGTGAAAACAGGTTTTTTAGAATTTTTTTGCAAATGTATTAAATATCAAATAACAGAAATACATTATTTACATAACTATTCAGACCCTTTGTTATGAGACTCAGGCTCAGTCGCATCCTGCATCTATCGATCATCCTTGAGATGTTTCTTCAAATTGATCGGAGTCCACCTGTGGTTAATTAGATTAATTGGACATGATTTGAAAGGAACACACCTGTCTATATAAGGTCCCACAGTTGACAGTGCATGTCAGAGCAAAAACCAAGCCATGAGGTTGAAGGAATTGTCCGTAGAGCTCCGAGACAGGATTGTGTCGAGGCACAGATCTGGGGAAGGGTACCAAAACATTTCTGCAGCATTGAAGGTCCCCAATGGAAGAAAATTGGAACCACCAAGACTCTTCCTTGAGCTGGCTGCCCGGCCATACTGAGCAATTGGGGGAGAAGGGCATTGGTCAGGGAGGTGACCAAGAACCCGATGGTCACTCTGACAGAGCTCCAGAGTTCCTCTGTGGAGATGGGAGAACCTTCCAGAAGGACAACCATCTCTGCAGCACCACCAATCAGGCGTTTATGTGTGTGTGTGTGTGTGTGTGTGTGTGTGTGTGTGTGTGTGTGTGTGTGTGTGTGTGTGTGTGTGTGTGTGTGTGTGTGTGTGTGTGTGTGTGTGTGTGTGTGTGTGTCCTCCAGGGAGAAGGAAAGCCACTAAGAAGGAAGAATCAATCAAACAATAAAATGTAATAAAACGTTATGTATTAAAGAGAAAATCCCTTTAAAAGCTTTTATAATGAGGAGGAGTGGGAGGAGAAATCCTAAGACTGTAATGTTCTCTCTCCCGTATCAGACGTCAGGCGTTCTGCAGGATATCAGGCAGCTTAGCTGTACATGGCTTCACTGTTGTTTCCTGTATCCTCATAAGAACAAGGTGAACAACACACACACACACACACACACACACACCACACACACACACACACACACACACACACACACACACACACACACACACACACACACACACACACACACACACACACACACACACACCATACGACACACACACCATACGACACACACACACCATACTCTGGTATCTCTGATTTAGATTGTTCAGGTTCTAACTTCCTGTTCCCTGATGTTCTGCATACAAAATGGCACCCTATTCCCTATATAGTGCACTACTGTTGACCAGGGCCCTATGGCACCATATTCCCTATATATATAGTGCATTACTGTTGACCAGGGCCAGGACTCAACCTCTGTCATGAATCACTAGACGTGTTGTAGTTGGGGCCAAGGCCAATCAGTCAGCAAGACCAGTGTGTGTGTGTGTGTGTGTGTGTGTGTGTGTGTGTGTGTGTGTGTGTGTGTGTGTGTGTGTGTGTGTGTGTGCTTCACCTCGTACCCAGCAGCTAAACCAGGGACAGACCAACACAGTGAGATGGATCTCTAAGAAACAATTCTCTGGTGATTGGTCACTAAATAAGGATCTCCATGATCAATTCTCTGGTGATTGGTCACTAAATAAGGATCTCCATTATCAATTCTCTGGTGATTGGTCACTAAATAAGGATCTCTAGGATCAATTCTCTGGTGATTGGTCACTAAATAAGGATCTCCATTATCAATTCTCTGGTGATTGGTCACTAAATAATGATCTCCATTATCAATTCTCTGGTGGTTGGTCACTAAATAAGGATCTCTAGGATCAATTCTCTGGTGATTGGTCACTAAATAATGATCTCCATTATCAATTCTCTGGTGATTGGTCACTAAATAAGGATCTCTAGGATCAATTCTCTGGTGATTGGTCACTAAATAAGGATCTCCATTATCAATTCTCTGGTGATTGGTCACTAAATAAGGATCTCTAGGATCAATTCTCTGGTGATTGGTCACTAAATAAGGATCTCCATTATCAATTCTCTGGTGATTGGTCACTAAATAATGATCTCCATTATCAATTCTCTGGTGGTTGGTCACTAAATAAGGATCTCTAGGATCAATTCTCTGGTGATTGGTCACTAAATAAGGATCTCCATTATCGATTCTCTGGTGATTGGTCACTAAATAAGGATCTCTAAGAAACAATTCTCTGGTGATTGGTCACTAAATAAGGATCTCCATTATCAATTCTCTGGTTATTGGTCACTAAATAAGGATCTCTAGGATCAATTCTCTGGTGATTGGTCACTAAATAAGGATCTCCATTATCAATTCTCTGGTGATTGGTCACTAAATAATGATCTCCATTATCAATTCTCTGGTGATTGGTCACTAAATAAGGATCTCCATTATCAATTCTCTGGTGATTGGTCACTAAATAATGATCTCCATTATCAATTCTCTGGTGATTGGTCACTAAATAAGGATCTCCATTATCAATTCTCTGGTGATTGGTCACTAAATAGGGATCTCCATTATCAATTCTCTGGTGATTGGTCACTAAATAAGGATCTCTAGGATCAATCTTTTCCAACCAGGTGACAAACGTGAGAAGTCACACATACATATGACCAGCTGGATGAGGGACCATGTTGACCAGCTAGATGAGGGACCACGTTGACCAGCTAGATGAGGGACCATGTTGACCAGCTAGATGAGGGACCACATTGACCAGCTAGATGAGGGACCACATTGACCAGCGAGATGAGGGACCACATTGACCAGCTAGATGAGGGACAACATTGACCAGCTAGATGAGGGACCACGTTGACCAGCTAGATGAGGGACCACATTGACCAGCTAGATTAGGGACCACGTTGACCAGCTAGATGAGGGACCTCATTGACCAGCTAGATTAGGGACCACGTTGACCAGCTAGATTAGGGACCACGTTGACCAGCTAGATTAGGGACCACGTTGACCAGCTAGATTAGGGACCACGTTGACCAGCTAGATTAGGGACCACGTTGACCAGCTAGATTAGGGACCACGTTGACCAGCTAGATGAGGGACCACGTTGACCAGCTAGATTAGGGACCACGTTGACCAGCTAGATTAGGGACCACGTTGACCAGCTAGATTAGGGACCACGTTGACCAGCTAGATGAGGGACCACGTTGACCAGCTAGATTAGGGACCACGTTGACCAGCTAGATGAGGGACCACGTTGACCAGCTAGATTAGGGACCACGTTGACCAGCTAGATTAGGGACCACATTGACCAGCTAGATTAGGGACCACGTTGACCAGCTAGATGAGGGACCACGTTGACCAGCTAGATTAGGGACCACGTTGACCAGCTAGATGAGGGACCACATTGACCAGCTAGATTAGGGACCACGTTGACCAGCTAGATGAGGGACCACATTGACCAGCTAGATTAGGGACCACGTTGACCAGCTAGATTAGGGACCACGTTGACCAGCTAGATTAGGGACCACATTGACCAGCTAGATGAGGGACCACGTTGACCAGCTAGATGAGGGATCATGTTGACCAGCTACAGTGAGGGAAAAAAGTATTTGATCCCCTGCTGATTTTGTACGTTTTCCCACTGACAAAGAAATGATCAGTCTATAATTTTAAGGGTAGGTTTATTTGAACAGTGAGAGAGAATAACAACAGAAAAATCCAGAAAAACGCATGTCAAAAATGTTATAAAATTATTTGCATTTTAATGAGGGAAAGAAGTATTTGACCCCTCTGCAAAACATGACTTAGTACTTGGTGGCAAAACCCTGGTTGGCAATCACAGAGGTCAGACGTTTCTTGTAGTTGGCCACCAGGTTTGCACACATCTCAGGAGGGATTTTGTCCCACTCCTCTTTGCAGATCTTCTCCAAGTCATTAAGGTTTCAAGGCTGACATTTGGCAACTCGAACCTTCAGCGCCCTCCACAGATTTTCTATGGGATTAAGGTCTCCATGACCTTAATGTGCTTCTTCTTGAGCCACTCCTTTGTTGCCTTGGCCATGTGTTTTGGGTCAATGTCATGCTGGAATACCCATCCACGACCCATTTTCAATGCCCTGGCTGAGGGAAGGAGGTTCTTACGCAAGATTTGACGGTACATGGCCCCGTCCATCGTCCCTTTGCTGCGGTGAAGTTGTCCTGTCCCCTTAGCAGAAAAACATGCCCAAAGCATAATGTTTCCACCTCCATGTTTGACGGTGGGGATGGTGTTCATGGGGGTCATAGGCAGCATTCCTCCTCCTCCAAACATGGCAAGTTGAGTTGATGCCAAAGAGCTCCATTTTGGTCTCATCTGACCACAACACTTTCACCCAGTTGTCCTCTGAGTCATTCAGATGTTCATTGGCAGACTTCAGACAGGCATGTATATGTATTCTTGAGCAGGGTGACCTTGCGGGCGCTGCAAGATTTCAGTCCTTCACGGCGTAGTGTGTTACCAATTGTTTTCTTGGTGACTATGGTCCCAGCTGCCTTCAGATCATTGACAAGATCCTCCCGTGTAGTTCTGGGCTGATTCCTCACCGTTCTCATGATCATTGCAACTCCACGAGGTGAGATCTTGCATGGAGCCCCAGGCTGAGGGATATTGACAGTTCTTTTGTGTTTCTTCCATTTGCGAATAATCGCACCAACTGTTGTCACCTTCTCACCAAGCTGCTCGGCGATGGTCTTGTAGCCCATTCCAGCCTTGTGTAGGTCTACAATCTTGTCCCTGACATCCTTGGAGAGCTTTTTGGTCTTGGCCATGGTGGAGAGTTTGGAATCTGATTGACTGATTGCCTCTGTGGACAGGTGTCTTTGATACAAGTAACAAACTGAGATTAGGAGCACTCCCTTTAAGAGTGTGCTCCTAATCTCAGCTTGTTACTTGTATAAAAGACACCTGGGAGCCAGAAATCTTTCTGATTGAGAGGGGGTCAAATACTTATTTCCCTCATTAAAATGCAAATCAATTTATAACATTTTTGACATGCGTTTTTCTGGATTATTTTGTTGTTATTCTGTCTCTCACTGTTCAAATAAACCTACCATTAAAATTATAGACTGATCATTTCTTTATCAGTGGGCAAACGTACAAAATCAGCAGGGCATCAAATACTTTTTTTCCCTCACTGTAGATTAGGGACAAACAACAGATATTCGACACCAATCCTGTCCAGCCAACTGGTCTCACCAACAACAGATATCTGACACCAATCCTCTCCAGCCAACTGGTCTCACCAACAACAGTAATCTGACACCAATCCTCTCCAGCCAACTGGTCTCACCAACAACAGTTATCCTGTTAGGGCTAGGGGGCAGTATTGACACGGCTGGATAAAAAACGTACCCAATTTAATCTGGTTACTACTCCTGCCCAGTAACTAGAATATGCATATAATTATTGGCTTTGGATAGAAAACACCCTAAAGTTTCTAAAACTGTTTGAATGGTGTCTGTGAGTATAACAGAACTCATATGGCAGGCCAAAACCTGAGAAGATTCCATGCAGGAAGTGGCCTGTCTGACAATTTCTTGCCCTTCTTGATTACCTCTATCCATTACAGAGGATCTCTGCTGTTACGTGACACTTCCTACGGCTCCCATGGGCTCTCAGAAGGCGGCAAAAAGCTGAATCGTGGCTTTGCAGGCTCTGGTTGAAAAAAAGTAGCGCGTTTGGGTAGTGGCTGGTTACAGTACTGTGAGACTCAGGCGCGTGCCCGCGTCGACAGAATGCTTTGTTTTCTTTTGTCTGTTTACCTAAACGCAGAGACCCGGTCGGAATATTATCGCTTTTTTTACGAGAAAAATTTTATAAAAATGGATTTTAAACAGCGGTTGACATGCTTCGAAGTACGGTAATGGAATATTTAGAATTTTTTTGTCACGAATTGCGCCATGCTCGTCACCCTTATTTACCCTTTCGGATAGTGTCTTGAACGCACGAACAAAACGCTGCTATTTGGATATAACGATGGATTATTTTGGACCGAACCAACATTTGTTATTGAAGTAGCAGTCCTGGGAGTGCATTCTGACAAAGAACATCAAAGGTAATCAAACTTTTGTAATAGTAAATCTGAGTTTGGTCAGGGCTAAACTTGGTGGGTGTCTAAATAGCTAGCCGTGATGGCTGGGCTATGTACTCAGAATATTGCAAAATGTGCTTTCACCGAAAAGCTATTTTAAAATCGGACACCTCGATTGCACAAAGGAGTTCTGTATCTATATTTCTTAAAATAATTGTTATGTTTTTTGTGAACGTTTATCGTGAGTAATTTAGTAAATTCACCGGAGGTTTGCGGCGGGTATGCTAGTTCTGAACGTCACATGCTAATGTAAAAAGCTGGTTTTTGATATAAATATGAACTTGATTGAACAAAACATGCATGTATTGTATAACATAATGTCCTAGGTGTGTCATCTGATGAAGATCATCAAAGGTTAGTGCTGCATTTAGCTGTGTTCTGGGTTTTTGTGACATTATATGCTAGCTTGAAAAATGGGTGTCTGATTATTTCTGGCTGGGTACTCTGCTGACATAATCTAATGTTTTGCTTTCGTTGTAAAGCCTTTTTGAAATCGGACAGTGTGGTTAGATTAACGAGAGTCTTGTCTTTAAAATGGTGTAAAATAGTCATATGTTTGAGAAATTGAAGTAATAGCATTTCTAAGGTATTTGAAAATCGCGCCACGGGATTACACTGGCTTTTGCGTAGGTGGGACGATTTCGTCCCGCCTAGCCCAGAGAGGTTAACTGACACCAATCCTGTCCAGCCAACTGGTCTCACCAACAACAGTTATCTGACACCAATCCTGTCCAGCCAACTGGTCTCACCAACAACAGATATCTGACACCAATCCTGTCCAGCCAACTGGTCTCACCAACAACAGTTATCTGACACCAATCCTGTCCAGCCAACTGGTGTCACCAACAAGAAGCCACAGAATAACATCTGATGTCATGTAGTTGTTGAGATGAATCTAATCTTCTTAGAATACTGTCTAATGCTGAAATCACAGCGAGCATTTCAAGAAATCCTTCAAGATCTCAGACTGTGTTTATTTTTCATTGTAGTGGGTGTTAATAATGTAGACAACATGTGTCCTCGTACTCCGGACGCGTCACTCAGTCACCTCATCTGGCGTCTTCAACACAATGAAAACAATAGGCTTTAAATAACTTGAGGTTTAAAAGACACCAATGCCATTGTGAAGAGACGGGCAACACGGGCGTCAAGCGACAATGAATCGTGTGTGTGTGAATCATCATTGTCTATAAAAATACATTTTCAGATCCGCTCATTTACACAAACATGAAGAGAAGAGATGGTTTGTAAGAAACAGATAACAATCGGGTGAAGAAATGTGTCTTGATTTGAAGAATGCATGTGACGACGTGCCTCAATGAAATTGATTTATCACATTACACAACAGAAAGATGTGACACACACACACACACACACACCACACACACACACACACACACACACACACACACACACACACACACAACCAAGACTTCCCCATATGCTACCTGCTAAGACCAATGTTTTTGAAGGCTGTAATTAACACGTTTTCAGTGAAGCTGTTTTCTCAGCAGCTGTTTAGTCATTAACTCACTCACAAACACAATGTTTGAGTCCCAAATTACACCCTATTCCCTATGTAGTGCACTACTTTTGACATAGGGTCTCTTGTTAAAAGTAGTGCACTACATAGGGAATATAGGGTGCAATAATGCTGATGTTTTGTGAAGTACCCAAGACAATACATTATCTCAAACCGCCCGTGGTACTATGAATAAACCAAACATTCCCCGGCCAAGAAGGATATTGAATGAAAGATGCTGATGATTACATAAAGTAGAACGCCGCGTTATCTAGGTCATCGGAACATTGGAACATCAGGACAATGGAACATCGGAACATTGGAACATCAGAACACGGAACATCAGAACATGGAACATCGGAACAACGGAACATCCGGACAACGGAACATTGGAACATCAGAACATCAGAACACGGAACATCAGAACACGGAACATCAGAACATCGGGACATCGGAACATTGGAACATCAGGACATCGGAACACAAACAGCAAG
>NC_138307.1:32027500-32075000 GCF_965601325.2 Salmo salar | reverse complement strand
AGCAATACAGTATTTGTTCTAATGGTAATTTGATTCTAACCTATGACACTATAAGAGAGAGAGCAGAATGAGGTAAAGACAGAGAGAGAGAGCAGAATGAGGTAAAGACAGAGAGAGAGAGCAGAATGAGGTAAAGATAGAGCGAGAGCAGAATGAGGTAAAGACAGAGCGAGAGCAGAATGAGGTAAAGACAGAGAGAGAGCAGAATGAGGTAAATACAGAGAGAGAGTGAGAGTAAAATGAGGTAAAGACAGAGAGAGAGCAGAATGAGGTAAAGACAGAGAGAGAGCAGAATGAGGTAAAGACAGAGAGAGAGAGAGAAAGAGCGAGAGCAGAATGAGGTAAAGACAGAGAGAGAGAGAGAAAGAGCGAGAGCAGAATGAGGTAAAGACAGAGAGAGAGAGAAGAATGAGGTAAAGACAGAGAGAGCGAGAGCAGAATGAGGTAAAGACAGAGAGAGAGCAGAATGAGGTAAAGACAGAGAGAGAGCAGAATGAGGTAAATACAGAGAGAGCAAGAGCAGAATGAGGTAAAGATAGAGAGAGAGCGAGAGCAGAATGAGGTAAAGACAGCGAGAGAGAGCAGAATGAGGTAAAGACAGAGAGAGAGCAGAATGAGGTAAAGACAGAGAGAGCAGAATGAGGTAAAGACAGAGAGAGAGAGAGAAAGAGCGAGAGCAGAATGAGGTAAAGACAGAAATAGAGAGGAGAATGAGGTTAAGACAGAGAGAGAGAGAGAGAGAGAGAATAGAATACCAAATGAACAACCAATGAATCATGAAGCTGGTTGAGAGAATGCCAAGAGTGTGTAAAGCTGTCATCAAGGCAAAGGGTGGCTACTTTGAAGAATCTAAAATGTAAAATACTTTGTTTGGGTTACTCCATGACTCCATGTGTGTTATTTTATAGATAGGTGTTGTTGTACAGGGTCAGCCATAGTGGTATGATAGGTGCAGTGTAATGTGTTGTTGTACAGGGTCAGCCATAGTAGTATGATAGGTGCAGTGTAATGTGTTGTTGTACAGGATCAGCCATAGTAGTACTGCGCCCCTGGAGCAGATGAAGGTTACGCGCCTGGACATGTTCGACTGTGCAAAAACCCATTTTGTCACAAGCATCGTTACATAAATGTTTCCATCATTTCCATCTATTACTCTGAATCGTTCTCATGGACGATTAAATTAGTACATTTTCAAAATGGGAAACATATGGCCGCCTTTAATTGGCCAATTCCTCTTGTCATTGTAGTGTTTTCTCTGATGTAAAACCCAATGGAAAGACAAACGCTGTTAAGACAGACAGAAAGACAGAAAGACAGACAGACAGCACTGTACAGTATGCAGTACTGTCCGGATATAGGCATCAGAACACCAGGCGACAGAACACCAGGCATCAGAACACCAGGCGACAGAACACCAGGCGACAGAACACCAGGCGACAGAACACCTGGCATCAGAACACCAGGCGACAGAACACCAAGCGACAGAACACCAGGCATCAGAACACCAGGCGACAGATCACCAGGCATCAGAACACCAGGCGACAGAACACCAGGCGACAGATCACCAGGCGACAGAACACCAGGCATCAGGACAACAGGCGACAGAACACCAGGCGACAGAACACCAGGCGACAGAACACCAGGCATCAGGACAACAGGCGACAGAACACCAGGCATCAGAACACCAGGCATCAGAACACCAGGCATCAGAACACAAGGCGACAGAACACCAGGCGACAGAACACCAGGCATCAGAACACCAGGCATCAGAACACCAGGCATCAGAACACCAGGCGACAGAACACCAGGCGACAGAACACCAGGCGACAGAACACCAGGTGACAGGACACCAGGCATCAGAACACCAGGCAACAGAACACCAGGTGACAGGACACCAGGCATCAGAACACCAGGCGACAGAACACCAGGCATCAGAACACCAGGCGACAGAACACCAGGTGACAGGACACCAGGCATCAGAACACCAGGCGACAGAACACCAGGCATCAGAACACCAGGCATCAGAACACCAGGCATCAGAACACCAGGCATCAGAACACCAGGTGACAGGACACCAGGCGACAGAACACCAGGCATCAGAACATCAGGCGACAGGACACCAGGCGACAGAACACCAGGCATCAGAACACCTGGCATCAGAACACCTGGCATCAGAACACCAGGCGACAGGACACCAGGCGACAGAACACCAGGCATCAGAACACCAGGCATCAGAACACAAGGTATCAGAACACCAGGCGACAGAACACCAGGCGACAGAACACCAGGCATCAGGACAACAGGCGACAGAACACCAGGTGACAGAACACCAGGCGACAGAACACCAGGTGACAGGACACCAGGCATCAGAACACCAGGTGACAGGACACCAGGCATCAGAACACCAGGCGACAGAACACCAGGCGACAGAACACCAGGCGACAGAACACCAGGTGACAGTACACCAGGCATCAGAACACCAGGCATCAGAACACCAGGCAACAGAACACCAGGCAAAAGAACACCAGGCGACAGGACACCAGGCATCAGAACACCAGGCATCAGAACACCAGGCATCAGAACACCAGGCGACAGAACACCAGGCGACAGAACACCAGGCATCAGAACACCAGGCATCAGAACACCAGGCGACAGAACACCAGGCGACAGAACACCAGGCATCAGAACACCAGGAATCAGAACACCAGGCGACAGAACACCAGGCGACAGAACACCAGGCGACAGAACACCAGGCATCAGAACACCAGGCATCAGAACACCAGGCATCAGAACACAAGGCGACAGAACACCAGGCGACAGAACACCAGGCATCAGAACACCAGGCATCAGAACACCAGGCGACAGAACACCAGGTGACAGAACACCAGGCGACAGAACACCAGGCGACAGAACACCAGGCGACAGAACACCAGGTGACAGGACACCAGGCATCAGAACACCAGGCAACAGAACACCAGGTGACAGGACACCAGGCATCAGAACACCAGGCGACAGAACACCAGGCATCAGAACACCAGGCGACAGAACACCAGGTGACAGGACACCAGGCATCAGAACACCAGGCGACAGAACACCAGGCATCAGAACACCAGGCATCAGAACACCAGGCATCAGAACACCAGGCATCAGAACACCAGGTGACAGGACACCAGGCGACAGAACACCAGGCATCAGAACACCAGGCGACAGGACACCAGGCGACAGAACACCAGGCATCAGAACACCTGGCATCAGAACACCTGGCATCAGAACACCAGGCGACAGAACACCAGGCATAAAACACCAGGCAACAGAACACCAGGCGACAGAACACCAGGGATCAGAACACCAAGCGACAGAACACCAGGCGACAGGACACCAGGCGACAGAACACCAGGCGACAGAACACCAGGCGACAGAACACCAGGCGACAGAACACCAGGCGACAGGACACCAGGCGACAGGACACCAGGCGACAGAACACCAGGCGACAGGACACCAGGCATCAGAACACCAGGCATCAGAACACAAGGTATCAGAACACCAGGCGACAGAACACCAGGCGACAGAACACCAGGCATCAGGACAACAGGCGACAGAACACCAGGTGACAGAACACCAGGCGACAGAACACCAGGTGACAGGACACCAGGCATCAGAACACCAGGTGACAGGACACCAGGCATCAGAACACCAGGCGACAGAACACCAGGCGACAGAACACCAGGCGACAGAACACCAGGCGACAGAACACCAGGCGACAGAACACCAGGTGACAGTACACCAGGCATCAGAACACCAGGCATCAGAACACCAGGCAACAGAACACCAGGCAAAAGAACACCAGGCGACAGGACACCAGGCATCAGAACACCAGGCATCAGAACACCAGGCATCAGAACACCAGGCGACAGAACACCAGGCGACAGAACACCAGGCATCAGAACACCAGGCATCAGAACACCTGACGACAGAACACCAGGCATCAGAACACCAGGCGACAGAACACCATGCGACAGAACACCAGGCATCAGAACACCAAGCGACAGAACACCAGGCATCAGAACACCTGACAACAGAACACCAGGCATCAGAACACCAAGCGACAGAACACCAGGCGACAGGACACCAGGTATCAGGACAACAGGCAGCAGAACACCAGGTGACAGGACACCAGGCGACAGAACACCAGGCATCAGAACACCAGGCATCAGAACACCAGGCGACAGAACACCAGGCGACAGAACACCAGGCATCAGAACACCAGGCATCAGAACACCAGGCGACAGAACACCAGGCGACAGAACACCAGGCATCAGAACACCAGGAATCAGAACACCAGGCGACAGAACACCAGGCGACAGAACACCAGGCGACAGAACACCAGGCATCAGAACACCAGGCGACAGAACACCAGGCTTCAGAACACCAGGCGACAGAACACCAGGCGACAGAACACCAGGCGACAGAACACCAGGCATCAGAACACCAAGCGACAGAACACCAGGCGACAGGACACCAGGACACAGGACACCAGGCGACAGGACACCAGGCATCAGGAAACCAGGCATCAGGACACCAGGCATCAGGACACCAGGCGACAGAACACCAGGCGACAGAACACCAGGCGACAGAACACCAGGCGACAGAACACCAGGCGACAGGACACCAGGCATCAAAACACCAGGCAACAGAACACCAGGCATCAGAACACCAGGTGACAGAACACCAGGCATCAGAACACCAGGCATCAGAACACCAGGCATCAGAACAACAGGCGACAGAACACCAGGCGACAGAACACCAGGCGACAGAACACCAGGCATCAGGACACCAGGCATCAGGACACCAGGCGACAGAACACCAGGCAACAGAACACCAGGCATCAGAACACCAGGCATCAGAACACCAGGCATCAGAACACCAGGCATCAGAACACCAGGCGACAGAACACCAGGCGACAGAACACCATGCGACAGAACACCAGGCATCAGAACACCAAGCGACAGAACACCAGGCGACAGGACACCAGGTATCAGGACACCAGGCATCAGAACACCAGGTGACAGGACACCAGGCGACAGAACACCAGGTGACAGAACACCAGGCGACAGAACACCAGGCAACAGAACACCAGGCGACAGGACACCAGGCGACAGAACACCAGGCATCAGAACACCAGGCATCAGAACACCAGGCATCAGAACACCAGGCAACAGAACACCAGGTGACAGGACACCAGGCGACGGAACACCAGGCATCAGAACACCAGGCATCAGAACATCAGGCGACAGAACACCAGGTGACAGTACACCAGGCATCAGAACACCAGGCATCAGAACACCAAGCATCAGAACACCAGGCACCAGGACACCAGGCGACAGAACAACAGGCATCAGAACACCAGGCATCAGAACACCAGGCGACAGAACACCAGGCGACAGAACACCAGACATCAGAACACCAGGAATAAGAACACCAGGCGACAGAACACCAGCCATCAGAACACCTGGCATCAGAACACCTGGCATCAGAACACCAGGCGACAGAACACCAGGCATCAGAACATCAGGCATCAGAACACCAGGCGACAGAACACCAGGCGACAGAACACCAGGCATCAGAACACCAAGCGACAGAACACCAGGCGACAGGACACCAGGCGACAGAACACCAGGCGACAGGACACCAGGCGACAGGACACCAGGCATCAGGACACCAGGCGACAGAACACCAGGCGACAGAACACCAGGCATCAGAACACCAAGCGACAGAACACCAGGCGACAGGACACCAGGACACATGACACCAGTTGACAGGATACCAGGCATCAGGAAACCAGGCATCAGGACACCAGGCATCAGGACACCAGGCGACAGAACACCAGGCGACAGAACACCAGGCGACAGAACACCAGGCGACAGAACACCAGGCGACAGGACACCAGGCATCAAAACACCAGGCAACAGAACACCAGGCATTAGAACACCAGGTGACAGAACACCAGGCGACAGAACACCAGGCGACAGAACACCAGGCATCAGGACACCAGGCATCAGGACACCAGGCGACAGAACACCAGGCATCAGAACACCTGGCATTAGAACACCTGGCATCAGAACACCAGGCGACAGAACACCAGGCATCAGAACACCAGGCATCAGAACACCAGGCAACAGAACACCAGGCATCAGAACACCAGGCATCAGAACACCAGGCATCAGAACACCAGGCATCAGAACACCAGGCATCAGAACACCAGGCGACAGAACACCAGGCGACTGAACACCAGGCGACAGAACACCAGGCATCAGAACACCAAGCGAAGGAACACCAGGCGACAGGACACCAGGTGACAGAACACCAGGCGACAGAACACCAGGCAACAGAACACCAGGCGACAGGACACCAGGCACCAGGACACCAGGCAACAGAACACCAGGCATCAGAACACCTGGCATTAGAACACCTGGCATCAGAACACCAGGCGACAGAACACCAGGCATCAGAACACCAGGCATCAGAACACCAGGCATCAGAACACCAGGCGACAGAACACCAGGTGACAGGACACCAGGCATCAGAACACCAGGCGACAGAACACCAGGCATCAGAACACCAGGCATCAGAACACCAGGCATCAGAACACCAGGCATCAGAACACCAGGTGACAGGACACCAGGCGACAGAACACCAGGCATCAGAACACCAGGCGACAGGACACCAGGCGACAGAACACCAGGCATCAGAACACCTGGCATCAGAACACCTGGCATCAGAACACCAGGCGACAGAACACCAGGCATAAAACACCAGGCAACAGAACACCAGGCGACAGAACACCAGGGATCAGAACACCAAGCGACAGAACACCAGGCGACAGGACACCAGGCGACAGAACACCAGGCGACAGAACACCAGGCGACAGAACACCAGGCGACAGGACACCAGGCGACAGGACACCAGGCGACAGAACACCAGGCGACAGGACACCAGGCATCAGAACACCAGGCATCAGAACACAAGGTATCAGAACACCAGGCGACAGAACACCAGGCGACAGAACACCAGGCATCAGGACAACAGGCGACAGAACACCAGGTGACAGAACACCAGGCGACAGAACACCAGGTGACAGGACACCAGGCATCAGAACACCAGGTGACAGGACACCAGGCATCAGAACACCAGGCGACAGAACACCAGGCGACAGAACACCAGGCGACAGAACACCAGGCGACAGAACACCAGGCGACAGAACACCAGGTGACAGTACACCAGGCATCAGAACACCAGGCATCAGAACACCAGGCAACAGAACACCAGGCAAAAGAACACCAGGCGACAGGACACCAGGCATCAGAACACCAGGCATCAGAACACCAGGCATCAGAACACCAGGCGACAGAACACCAGGCGACACAACACCAGGCATCAGAACACCAGGCATCAGAACACCTGGCGACAGAACACCAGGCATCAGAACACCAGGCGACAGAACACCAGGCGACAGAACACCAGGCATCAGAACACCAAGCGACAGAACACCAGGCGACAGGACACCAGGTATCAGGACACCAGGCATCAGAACACCAGGTGACAGGACACCAGGCGACAGAACACCAGGCATCAGAACACCAGGCATCAGAACACCAGGCGACAGAACACCAGGCGACAGAACACCAGGCATCAGAACACCAGGCATCAGAACACCAGGCGACAGAACACCAGGCATCAGAACACCGGGAATCAGAACACCAGGCGACAGAACACCAGGCGACAGAACACCAGGCGACAGAACACCAGGCATCAGAACACCAGGCGACAGAACACCAGGCATCAGAACACCAGGCGACAGAACACCAGGCGACAGAACACCAGGCGACAGAACACCAGGCATCAGAACACCAAGCGACAGAACACCAGGCGACAGGACACCAGGACACAGGACACCAGGCGACAGGACACCAGGCATCAGGAAACCAGGCATCAGGACACCAGGCATCAGGACACCAGGCGACAGAACACCAGGCGACAGAACACCAGGCATCAGAACACCAAGCGACAGAACACCAGGCGACAGGACACCAGGTATCAGGACACCAGGCATCAGAACACCAGGTGACAGGACACCAGGCGACAGAAAACCAGGCATCAGAACACCAGGCATCAGAACACCAGGCGACAGAACACCAGGCGACAGAACACCAGGCATCAGAACACCAGGCATCAGAACACCAGGCGACAGAACACCAGGCATCAGAACACCAGGAATCAGAACACCAGGCGACAGAACACCAGGCGACAGAACACCAGGCGACAGAACACCAGGCATCAGAACACCAGGCGACAGAACACCAGGCATCAGAACACCAGGCGACAGAACACCAGGCGACAGAACACCAGGCGACAGAACACCAGGCATCAGAACACCAAGCGACAGAACACCAGGCGACAGGACACCAGGACACAGGACACCAGGCGACAGGACACCAGGCATCAGGAAACCAGGCATCAGGACACCAGGCATCAGGACACCAGGCGACAGGACACCAGGCGACAGAACACCAGGCGACAGAACACCAGGCGACAGAACACCAGGCGACAGGACACCAGGCATCAAAACACCAGGCAACAGAACACCAGGCATCAGAACACCAGGTGACAGAACACCAGGCATCAGAACACCAGGCATCAGAACACCAGGCATCAGAACACCAGGCGACAGAACACCAGGCGACAGAACACCAGGCGACAGAACACCAGGCATCAGGACACCAGGCATCAGGACACCAGGCGACAGAACACCAGGCAACAGAACACCAGGCATCAGAACACCAGGCATCAGAACACCAGGCATCAGAACACCAGGCATCAGAACACCAGGCGACAGAACACCAGGCGACAGAACACCAGGCGACAGAACACCAGGCATCAGAACACCAAGCGACAGAACACCAGGCGACAGGACACCAGGTATCAGGACACCAGGCATCAGAACACCAGGTGACAGGACACCAGGCGACAGAACACCAGGTGACAGAACACCAGGCGACAGAACACCAGGCAACAGAACACCAGGCGACAGGACACCAGGCGACAGAACACCAGGCATCAGAACACCAGGCATCAGAACACCAGGCATCAGAACACCAGGCGACAGGACACCAGGTGACAGAACACCAGGCGACAGAACACCAGGCAACAGAACACCAGGCGACAGGACACCAGGCGACAGAACACCAGGTGACAGGACACCAGGCGACAGAACACCAGGCATCAGAACACCAGGCGACAGGACACCAGGCGACAGAACACCAGGCATCAGAACACCTGGCATCAGAACACCTGGCATCAGAACACCAGGCGACAGAACACCAGGCATAAAACACCAGGCAACAGAACACCAGGCGACAGAACACCAGGGATCAGAACACCAAGCGACAGAACACCAGGCGACAGGACACCAGGCGACAGAACACCAGGCGACAGAACACCAGGCGACAGAACACCAGGCACAGGACACCAGGCGACAGGACACCAGGCGACAGAACACCAGGCGACAGGACACCAGGCATCAGAACACCAGGCATCAGAACACAAGGTATCAGAACACCAGGCGACAGAACACCAGGCGACAGAACACCAGGCATCAGGACAACAGGCGACAGAACACCAGGTGACAGAACACCAGGCGACAGAACACCAGGTGACAGGACACCAGGCATCAGAACACCAGGTGACAGGACACCAGGCATCAGAACACCAGGCGACAGAACACCAGGCGACAGAACACCAGGCGACAGAACACCAGGCGACAGAACACCAGGCGACAGAACACCAGGTGACAGTACACCAGGCATCAGAACACCAGGCATCAGAACACCAGGCAACAGAACACCAGGCAAAAGAACACCAGGCGACAGGACACCAGGCATCAGAACACCAGGCATCAGAACACCAGGCATCAGAACACCAGGCGACAGAACACCAGGCGACACAACACCAGGCATCAGAACACCAGGCATCAGAACACCTGGCGACAGAACACCAGGCATCAGAACACCAGGCGACAGAACACCAGGCGACAGAACACCAGGCATCAGAACACCAAGCGACAGAACACCAGGCGACAGGACACCAGGTATCAGGACACCAGGCATCAGAACACCAGGTGACAGGACACCAGGCGACAGAAAACCAGGCATCAGAACACCAGGCATCAGAACACCAGGCGACAGAACACCAGGCGACAGAACACCAGGCATCAGAACACCAGGCATCAGAACACCAGGCGACAGAACACCAGGCATCAGAACACCAGGAATCAGAACACCAGGCGACAGAACACCAGGCGACAGAACACCAGGCGACAGAACACCAGGCATCAGAACACCAGGCGACAGAACACCAGGCATCAGAACACCAGGCGACAGAACACCAGGCGACAGAACACCAGGCGACAGAACACCAGGCATCAGAACACCAAGCGACAGAACACCAGGCGACAGGACACCAGGACACAGGACACCAGGCGACAGGACACCAGGCATCAGGAAACCAGGCATCAGGACACCAGGCATCAGGACACCAGGCGACAGGACACCAGGCGACAGAACACCAGGCGACAGAACACCAGGCGACAGAACACCAGGCGACAGGACACCAGGCATCAAAACACCAGGCAACAGAACACCAGGCATCAGAACACCAGGTGACAGAACACCAGGCATCAGAACACCAGGCATCAGAACACCAGGCATCAGAACACCAGGCGACAGAACACCAGGCGACAGAACACCAGGCGACAGAACACCAGGCATCAGGACACCAGGCATCAGGACACCAGGCGACAGAACACCAGGCAACAGAACACCAGGCATCAGAACACCAGGCATCAGAACACCAGGCATCAGAACACCAGGCATCAGAACACCAGGCGACAGAACACCAGGCGACAGAACACCAGGCGACAGAACACCAGGCATCAGAACACCAAGCGACAGAACACCAGGCGACAGGACACCAGGTATCAGGACACCAGGCATCAGAACACCAGGTGACAGGACACCAGGCGACAGAACACCAGGTGACAGAACACCAGGCGACAGAACACCAGGCAACAGAACACCAGGCGACAGGACACCAGGCGACAGAACACCAGGCATCAGAACACCAGGCATCAGAACACCAGGCATCAGAACACCAGGCAACAGAACACCAGGTGACAGGACACCAGGCGACGGAACACCAGGCATCAGAACACCAGGCATCAGAACATCAGGCGACAGAACACCAGGTGACAGTACACCAGGCATCAGAACACCAGGCATCAGAACACCAAGCATCAGAACACCAGGCACCAGGACACCAGGCGACAGAACACCAGGCATCAGAACACCAGGCATCAGAACACCAGGCCACAGAACACCAGGCGACAGAACACCAGACATCAGAACACCAGGAATAAGAACACCAGGCATCAGAACACCTGGCATCAGAACACCTGGCATCAGAACACCAGGCGACAGAACACCAGGCATCAGAACATCAGGCATCAGAACACCAGGCGACAGAACACCAGGCGACAGAACACCAGGCGACAGAACACCAAGCGACAGAACACCAGGCGACAGGACACCAGGCGACAGAACACCAGGCGACAGGACACCAGGCGACAGGACACCAGGCATCAGGACACCAGGCGACAGAACACCAGGCGACAGAACACCAGGCATCAGAACACCAAGCGACAGAACACCAGGCGACAGGACACCAGGACACATGACACCAGTTGACAGGACACCAGGCATCAGGAAACCAGGCATCAGGACACCAGGCATCAGGACACCAGGCGACAGAACACCAGGCGACAGAACACCAGGCGACAGAACACCAGGCGACAGAACACCAGGCGACAGGACACCAGGCATCAAAACACCAGGCAACAGAACACCAGGCATTAGAACACCAGGTGACAGAACACCAGGCATCAGAACACCAGGCATCAGAACACCAGGCATCAGAACACCAGGCGACAGAACACCAGGCGACAGAACACCAGGCAACAGAACACCAGGCATCAGAACACCTGGCATTAGAACACCTGGCATCAGAACACCAGGCGACAGAACACCAGGCATCAGAACACCAGGCATCAGAACACCAGGCATCAGAACACCAGGCGACAGAACACCAGGTGACAGGACACCAGGCATCAGAACACCAGGCGACAGAACAACAGGCATCAGAACACCAGGCATCAGAACACCAGGCATCAGAACACCAGGCATCAGAACACCAGGTGACAGGACACCAGGCGACAGAACACCAGGCATCAGAACACCAGGCGACAGGACACCAGGCGACAGAACACCAGGCATCAGAACACCTGGCATCAGAACACCTGGCATCAGAACACCAGGCGACAGAACACCAGGCATAAAACACCAGGCAACAGAACACCAGGCGACAGAACACCAGGGATCAGAACACCAAGCGACAGAACACCAGGCGACAGGACACCAGGCGACAGAACACCAGGCGACAGAACACCAGGCAACAGAACACCAGGCGACAGAACACCAGGCGACAGGACACCAGGCGACAGGACACCAGGCGACAGAACACCAGGCGACAGGACACCAGGCATCAGAACACCAGGCATCAGAACACAAGGTATCAGAACACCAGGCGACAGAACACCAGGCGACAGAACACCAGGCATCAGGACAACAGGCGACAGAACACCAGGTGACAGAACACCAGGCGACAGAACACCAGGTGACAGGACACCAGGCATCAGAACACCAGGTGACAGGACACCAGGCATCAGAACACCAGGCGACAGAACACCAGGCGACAGAACACCAGGCGACAGAACACCAGGCGACAGAACACCAGGTGACAGTACACCAGGCATCAGAACACCAGGCATCAGAACACCAGGCAACAGAACACCAGGCAAAAGAACACCAGGCGACAGGACACCAGGCATCAGAACACCAGGCATCAGAACACCAGGCATCAGAACACCAGGCGACAGAACACCAGGCGACACAACACCAGGCATCAGAACACCAGGCATCAGAACACCTGGCGACAGAACACCAGGCATCAGAACACCAGGCGACAGAACACCAGGCGACAGAACACCAGGCATCAGAACACCAAGCGACAGAACACCAGGCGACAGGACACCAGGTATCAGGACACCAGGCATCAGAACACCAGGTGACAGGACACCAGGCGACAGAACACCAGGCATCAGAACACCAGGCATCAGAACACCAGGCGACAGAACACCAGGCGACAGAACACCAGGCATCAGAACACCAGGCATCAGAACACCAGGCGACAGAACACCAGGCATCAGAACACCGGAAATCAGAACACCAGGCGACAGAACACCAGGCGACAGAACACCAGGCGACAGAACACCAGGCATCAGAACACCAGGCGACAGAACACCAGGCATCAGAACACCAGGCGACAGAACACCAGGCGACAGAACACCAGGCGACAGAACACCAGGCATCAGAACACCAAGCGACAGAACACCAGGCGACAGGACACCAGGACACAGGACACCAGGCGACAGGACACCAGGCATCAGGAAACCAGGCATCAGGACACCAGGCATCAGGACACCAAGCGACAGAACACCAGGCGACATAACACCAGGCATCAGAACACCAAGCGACAGAACACCAGGCGACAGGACACCAGGTATCAGGACACCAGGCATCAGAACACCAGGTGACAGGACACCAGGCGACAGAACACCAGGCATCAGAACACCAGGCATCAGAACACCAGGCGACAGAACACCAGGCGACAGAACACCAGGCATCAGAACACCAGGCATCAGAACACCAGGCGACAGAACACCAGGCATCAGAACACCAGGAATCAGAACACCAGGCGACAGAACACCAGGCGACAGAACACCAGGCGACAGAACACCAGGCATCAGAACACCAGGCGACAGAACACCAGGCATCAGAACACCAGGCGACAGAACACCAGGCGACAGAACACCAGGCGACAGAACACCAGGCATCAGAACACCAAGCGACAGAACACCAGGCGACAGGACACCAGGACACAGGACACCAGGCGACAGGACACCAGGCATCAGGAAACCAGGCATCAGGACACCAGGCATCAGGACACCAGGCGACAGGACACCAGGCGACAGAACACCAGGCGACAGAACACCAGGCGACAGAACACCAGGCGACAGGACACCAGGCATCAAAACACCAGGCAACAGAACACCAGGCATCAGAACACCAGGCGACAGAACACCAGGCATCAGAACACCAGGCATCAGAACACCAGGCGACAGAACACCAGGCGACAGAACACCAGGCGACAGAACACCAGGCATCAGGACACCAGGCATCAGGACACCAGGCGACAGAACACCAGGCAACAGAACACCAGGCATCAGAACACCAGGCATCAGAACACCAGGCATCAGAACACCAGGCATCAGAACACCAGGCGACAGAACACCAGGCGACAGAACACCAGGCGACAGAACACCAGGCATCAGAACACCAAGCGACAGAACACCAGGCGACAGGACACCAGGTATCAGGACACCAGGCATCAGAACACCAGGTGACAGGACACCAGGCGACAGAACACCAGGTGACAGAACACCAGGCGACAGAACACCAGGCAACAGAACACCAGGCAACAGGACACCAGGCGACAGAACACCAGGCATCAGAACACCAGGCATCAGAACACCAGGCATCAGAACACCAGGCAACAGAACACCAGGTGACAGGACACCAGGCGACGGAACACCAGGCATCAGAACACCAGGCATCAGAACATCAGGCGACAGAACACCAGGTGACAGTACACCAGGCATCAGAACACCAGGCATCAGAACACCAAGCATCAGAACACCAGGCACCAGGACACCAGGCGACAGAACACCAGGCATCAGAACACCAGGCATCAGAACACCAGGCCACAAAACACCAGGCGACAGAACACCAGACATCAGAACACCAGGAATAAGAACACCAGGCGACAGAACACCAGGCATCAGAACACCTGGCATCAGAACACCTGGCATCAGAACACCAGGCGACAGAACACCAGGCATCAGAACATCAGGCATCAGAACACCAGGCGACAGAACACCAGGCGACAGAACACCAGGCATCAGAACACCAAGCGACAGAACACCAGGCGACAGGACACCAGGCGACAGAACACCAGGCGACAGGACACCAGGCGACAGGACACCAGGCATCAGGACACCAGGCGACAGAACACCAGGCGACAGAACACCAGGCATCAGAACACCAAGCGACAGAACACCAGGCGACAGGACACCAGGACACATGACACCAGTTCACAGGACACCAGGCATCAGGAAACCAGGCATCAGGACACCAGGCATCAGGACACCAGGCGACAGAACACCAGGCGACAGAACACCAGGCGACAGAACACCAGGCGACAGGACACCAGGCATCAAAACACCAGGCAACAGAACACCAGGCATTAGAACACCAGGTGACAGAACACCAAGCGACAGAACACCAGGCGACAGGACACCAGGTATCAGGACACCAGGCATCAGAACACCAGGTGACAGGACACCAGGCGACAGAACACCAGGCATCTGAACACCAGGCATCAGAACACCAAGCGACAGAACACCAGGCGACAGGACACCAGGTATCAGGACACCAGGCATCAGAACACCAGGTGACAGGACACCAGGCGACAGAACACCAGGCATCAGAACACCAGGCATCAGAACACCAGGCGACAGAACACCAGGCGACAGAACACCAGGCATCAGAACACCAGGCATCAGAACACCAGGCGACAGAACACCAGGCATCAGAACACCAGGAATCAGAACACCAGGCGACAGAACACCAGGCGACAGGACACCAGGACACAGGACACCAGGCGACAGGACACCAGGCATCAGGAAACCAGGCATCAGGACACCAGGCATCAGGACACCAGGCGACAGGACACCAGGCGACAGAACACCAGGAGACAGATCACCAGGCGACAGAACACCAGGCGACAGGACACCAGGCATCAAAACACCAGGCAACAGAACACCAGGCATCAGAACACCAGGTGACAGAACACCAGGCATCAGAACACCAGGCATCAGAACACCAGGCATCAGAACACCAGGTGACAGAACACCAGGCGACAGAACACCAGGCGACAGAACACCAGGCATCAGGACACCAGGCATCAGGACACCAGGCGACAGAACACCAGGCAACAGAACACCAGGCATCAGAACACCAGGCATCAGAACACCAGGCATCAGAACACCAGGCATCAGAACACCAGGCGACAGAACACCAGGCGACAGAACACCAGGCGACAGAACACCAGGCATCAGAACACCAAGCGACAGAACACCAGGCGACAGGACACCAGGTATCAGGACACCAGGCATCAGAACACCAGGTGACAGGACACCAGGCGACAGAACACCAGGTGACAGAACACCAGGCGACAGAACACCAGGCAACAGAACACCAGGCGACAGGACACCAGGCGACAGAACACCAGGCATCAGAACACCAGGCATCAGAACACCAGGCATCAGAACACCAGGCAACAGAACACCAGGTGACAGGACACCAGGCGACGGAACACCAGGCATCAGAACACCAGGCATCAGAACATCAGGCGACAGAACACCAGGTGACAGTACACCAGGCATCAGAACACCAGGCATCAGAACACCAAGCATCAGAACACCAGGCACCAGGACACCAGGCGACAGAACACCAGGCATCAGAACACCAGGCATCAGAACACCAGGCCACAGAACACCAGGCGACAGAACACCAGACATCAGAACACCAGGAATAAGAACACCAGGCGACAGAACACCAGGCATCAGAACACCTGGCATCAGAACACCTGGCATCAGAACACCAGGCGACAGAACACCAGGCATCAGAACATCAGGCATCAGAACACCAGGCGACAGAACACCAGGCGACAGAACACCAGGCATCAGAACACCAAGCGACAGAACACCAGGCGACAGGACACCAGGCGACAGAACACCAGGCGACAGGACACCAGGCGACAGGACACCAGGCATCAGGACACCAGGCGACAGAACACCAGGCGACAGAACACCAGGCATCAGAACACCAAGCGACAGAACACCAGGCGACAGGACACCAGGACACATGACACCAGTTGACAGGACACCAGGCATCAGGAAACCAGGCATCAGGACACCAGGCATCAGGACACCAGGCGACAGAACACCAGGCGACAGAACACCAGGCGACAGAACACCAGGCGACAGAACACCAGGCGACAGGACACCAGGCATCAAAACACCAGGCAACAGAACACCAGGCATTAGAACACCAGGTGACAGAACACCAAGCGACAGAACACCAGGCGACAGGACACCAGGTATCAGGACACCAGGCATCAGAACACCAGGTGACAGGACACCAGGCGACAGAACACCAGGCATCAGAACACCAGGCATCAGAACACCAAGCGACAGAACACCAGGCGACAGGACACCAGGTATCAGGACACCAGGCATCAGAACACCAGGTGACAGGACACCAGGCGACAGAACACCAGGCATCAGAACACCAGGCATCAGAACACCAGGCGACAGAACACCAGGCGACAGAACACCAGGCATCAGAACACCAGGCATCAGAACACCAGGCGACAGAACACCAGGCATCAGAACACCAGGAATCAGAACACCAGGCGACAGAACACCAGGCGACAGAACACCAGGCGACAGAACACCAGGCATCAGAACACCAGGCGACAGAACACCAGGCATCAGAACACCAGGCGACAGAACACCAGGCGACAGAACACCAGGCGACAGAACACCAGGCATCAGAACACCAAGCGACAGAACACCAGGTGACAGGACACCAGGACACAGGACACCAGGCGACAGGACACCAGGCATCAGGAAACCAGGCATCAGGACACCAGGCATCAGGACACCAGGCGACAGGACACCAGGCGACAGAACACCAGGCGACAGAACACCAGGCGACAGAACACCAGGCGACAGGACACCAGGCATCAAAACACCAGGCAACAGAACACCAGGCATCAGAACACCAGGTGACAGAACACCAGGCATCAGAACACCAGGCATCAGAACACCAGGCATCAGAACACCAGGCGACAGAACACCAGGCGACAGAACACCAGGCGACAGAACACCAGGCATCAGGACACCAGGCATCAGGACACCAGGCGACAGAACACCAGGCAACAGAACACCAGGCATCAGAACACCAGGCATCAGAACACCAGGCATCAGAACACCAGGCATCAGAACACCAGGCGACAGAACACCAGGCGACAGAACACCAGGCGACAGAACACCAGGCATCAGAACACCAAGCGACAGAACACCAGGCGACAGGACACCAGGTATCAGGACACCAGGCATCAGAACACCAGGTGACAGGACACCAGGCGACAGAACACCAGGTGACAGAACACCAGGCGACAGAACACCAGGCAACAGAACACCAGGCGACAGGACACCAGGCGACAGAACACCAGGCATCAGAACACCAGGCATCAGAACACCAGGCATCAGAACACCAGGCAACAGAACACCAGGTGACAGGACACCAGGCGACGGAACACCAGGCATCAGAACACCAGGCATCAGAACATCAGGCGACAGAACACCAGGTGACAGTACACCAGGCATCAGAACACCAGGCATCAGAACACCAAGCATCAGAACACCAGGCACCAGGACACCAGGCGACAGAACACCAGGCATCAGAACACCAGGCATCAGAACACCAGGCCACAGAACACCAGGCGACAGAACACCAGACATCAGAACACCAGGAATAAGAACACCAGGCGAGAGAACACCAGGCATCAGAACACCTGGCATCAGAACACCTGGCATCAGAACACCAGGCGACAGAACACCAGGCATCAGAACATCAGGCATCAGAACACCAGGCGACAGAACACCAGGCGACAGAACACCAGGCATCAGAACACCAAGCGACAGAACACCAGGCGACAGGACACCAGGCGACAGAACACCAGGCGACAGGACACCAGGCGACAGGACACCAGGCATCAGGACACCAGGCGACAGAACACCAGGCGACAGAACACCAGGCATCAGAACACCAAGCGACAGAACACCAGGCGACAGGACACCAGGACACATGACACCAGTTGACAGGACACCAGGCATCAGGAAACCAGGCATCAGGACACCAGGCATCAGGACACCAGGCGACAGAACACCAGGCGACAGAACACCAGGCGACAGAACACCAGGCGACAGAACAGCAGGCGACAGGACACCAGGCATCAAAACACCAGGCAACAGAACACCAGGCATTAGAACACCAGGTGACAGAACACCAGGCATCAGAACACCAGGCATCAGAACACCAGGCGACAGAACACCAGGCGACAGAACACCAGGCGACAGAACACCAGGCATCAGGACACCAGGCATCAGGACACCAGGCGACAGAACACCAGGCAACAGAACACCAGGCATCAGAACACCAGGCATCAGAACACCAGGCATCAGAACACCAGGCATCAGAACACCAGGCATCAGAACACCAGGCGACAGAACACCAGGCGACAGAACACCAGGCGACAGAACACCAGGCATCAGAACACCAAGCGACAGAACACCAGGCGACAGGACACCAGGTATCAGGACACCAGGCATCAGAACACCAGGTGACAGGACACCAGGCGACAGAACACCAGGTGACAGAACACCAGGCGACAGAACACCAGGCAACAGAACACCAGGCACAAGGACACCAGGCGACAGAACACCAGGCATCAGAACACCTGGCATCAGAACACCTGGCATCAGAACACCAGGCGACAGAACACCAGGCATCAGAACACCAGGCATCAGAACACCAGGCGACAGAACACCAGGCGACAGAACACCAGGCATCAGAACACCAAGCGACAGAAAACCAGGCGACAGGACACCAGGCGACAGAACACCAGGCGACAGGACACCAGGCGACAGGACACCAGGCATCAGGACACCAGGCATCAGGACACCAGGCATCAGGACACCAGGTGACAGAACACCAGGCGACAGAACACCAGGCGACAGAACACCAGGCGACAGAACACCAGGCATCAGAACACCAGGCGACAGAACACCAGGCATCAGAACACCAGGCGACAGAACACCAGGCGACACAACACCAGGCATCAGAACACCAAGCGACAGAACACCAGGCGACAGGACACCAGGCGACAGGACACCAGGCGACAGGACACCAGGCATCAGGAAACCAGGCATCAGGACACCAGGCGACAGAACACCAGGCGACAGAACACCAGGCGACAGAACACCAGGCGACAGGACACCAGGCATCAGAACACCAGGAAACAGAACACCAGGCATCAGAACACCAGGCATCAGAACACTAGCTGACAGAACACCAGGCATCAGAACACCAGGTGACAGAACACCAGGCATCAGGACAACAGGCGACAGAACACCAGGCATCAGAACACCAGGCGACAGAACACCAGGTGACAGAACACCAAGCGACAGAACACCAGGTGACAGGACACCAGGCATCAGAACACCAGGTGACAGGACACCAGGCATCAGAACACCAGGCGACAGAACACCAGGCATCAGAACACCTTGGCGACAGAACACCAGGCGACAGGACACCAGGCGACAGGACACCAGGCGACAGGACACCAGGCGACAGGACACCAGGCATCAGGACACCAAGCATCAGGACACCAGGCATCAGGACACCAGGCGACAGAACACCAGGCGACAGAACACCAGGCGACAGGACACCAGGCGACAGAACACCAGGCGACAGAACACCAGGCATCAGAACACCAGGCGACAGAACACCAGGCATCAGAACACCAGGCGACAGAACACCAGGCATCAGAACACCAGGCATCAGAACACCAGGCATCAGAACACCAGGCGACAGAACACCAGGCGACAGAACACCAGGCGACAGAACACCAGGCATCAGGACACCAGGCATCAGAACACCAGGCGACAGAACACCAGGCATCAGAATACCAGGCGACAGAACACCAGCCGACAGAACACCAGGCATCAGAACACCAAACGACAGAACACCAGGCGACAGGACACCAGGCGACAGAACACCAGGCGACAGAACACCAGGCGACAGAACACCAGGCGACAGGACACCAGGCAACAGGACACCAGGCGACAGAACACCAGGCATCAGGACACCAGGCGACAGAACACCAGGCGACAGAACACCAGGCGAGAGGACACCAGGCGACAGGACACCAGGCGACAGATACCAGGCGACAGAACAACAGGCGACAGAACACCAGGCATCAGGACACCAGGCGACAGAACACCAGGCGACAGAACACCAGGCGACAGGACACCAGGCGACAGGACATCACGCGACAGGACACCAGGCGACAGGACACCAGGCATCAGAACACCAGGCATCAGAACACAAGGTATCAGAACACCAGGCGACAGAACACCAGGCATCAGGACAACAGGCGACAGAACACCAGGCATCAGAACACCAGGCAACAGAACACCAGGCATTAGAACACCAGGTGACAGAACACCAGGCATCAGAACACCAGGCATCAGAACACCAGGCGACAGAACACCAGGCGACAGAACACCAGGCGACAGAACACCAGGCATCAGGACACCAGGCATCAGGACACCAGGCGACAGAACACCAGGCAACAGAACACCAGGCATCAGAACACCAGGCATCAGAACACCAGGCATCAGAACACCAGGCATCAGAACTCCAGGCATCAGAACACCAGGCGACAGAACACCAGGCGACAGAACACCAGGCGACAGAACACCAGGCATCAGAACACCAAGCGACAGAACACCAGGCGACAGGACACCAGGTATCAGGACACCAGGCATCAGAACACCAGGTGACAGGACACCAGGCGACAGAACACCAGGTGACAGAACACCAGGCGACAGAACACCAGGCAACAGAACACCAGGCACAAGGACACCAGGCGACAGAACACCAGGCATCAGAACACCTGGCATCAGAACACCTGGCATCAGAACACCAGGCGACAGAACACCAGGCATCAGAACACCAGGCATCAGAACACCAGGCGACAGAACACCAGGCGACAGAACACCAGGCATCAGAACACCAAGCGACAGAACACCAGGCGACAGGACACCAGGCGACAGAACACCAGGCGACAGGACACCAGGCGACAGGACACCAGGCATCAGGACACCAGGCATCAGGACACCAGGCATCAGGACACCAGGCGACAGAACACCAGGCGACAGAACACCAGGCGACAGAACACCAGGCGACAGAACACCAGGCATCAGAACACCAGGCGACAGAACACCAGGCATCAGAACACCAGGCGACAGAACACCAGGCGACACAACACCAGGCATCAGAACACCAAGCGACAGAACACCAGGCGACAGGACACCAGGCGACAGGACACCAGGCGACAGGACACCAGGCATCAGGAAACCAGGCATCAGGACACCAGGCGACAGAACACCAGGCGACAGAACACCAGGCGACAGAACACCAGGCGACAGGACACCAGGCATCAGAACACCAGGAAACAGAACACCAGGCATCAGAACACCAGGCATCAGAACACTAGCTGACAGAACACCAGGCATCAGAACACCAGGTGACAGAACACCAGGCATCAGGACAACAGGCGACAGAACACCAGGCATCAGAACACCAGGCGACAGAACACCAGGTGACAGAACACCAAGCGACAGAACACCAGGTGACAGGACACCAGGCATCAGAACACCAGGTGACAGGACACCAGGCATCAGAACACCAGGCGACAGAACACCAGGCATCAGAACACCTTGGCGACAGAACACCAGGCGACAGGACACCAGGCGACAGGACACCAGGCGACAGGACACCAGGCGACAGGACACCAGGCATCAGGACACCAAGCATCAGGACACCAGGCATCAGGACACCAGGCGACAGAACACCAGGCGACAGAACACCAGGCGACAGGACACCAGGCGACAGAACACCAGGCGACAGAACACCAGGCATCAGAACACCAGGCGACAGAACACCAGGCATCAGAACACCAGGCGACAGAACACCAGGCATCAGAACACCAGGCATCAGAACACCAGGCATCAGAACACCAGGCGACAGAACACCAGGCGACAGAACACCAGGCGACAGAACACCAGGCATCAGGACACCAGGCATCAGAACACCAGGCGACAGAACACCAGGCATCAGAATACCAGGCGACAGAACACCAGCCGACAGAACACCAGGCATCAGAACACCAAACGACAGAACACCAGGCGACAGGACACCAGGCGACAGAACACCAGGCGACAGAACACCAGGCGACAGAACACCAGGCGACAGGACACCAGGCAACAGGACACCAGGCGACAGAACACCAGGCATCAGGACACCAGGCGACAGAACACCAGGCGACAGAACACCAGGCGAGAGGACACCAGGCGACAGGACACCAGGCGACAGATACCAGGCGACAGAACAACAGGCGACAGAACACCAGGCATCAGGACACCAGGCGACAGAACACCAGGCGAAAGAACACCAGGCGACAGGACACCAGGCGACAGGACACCACGCGACAGGACACCAGGCGACAGGACACCAGGCATCAGAACACCAGGCATCAGAACACAAGGTATCAGAACACCAGGCGACAGAACACCAGGCATCAGGACAACAGGCGACAGAACACCAGGCATCAGAACACCAGGCGACAGAACACCAGGTGACAGAACACCAGGCGACAGAACACCAGGTGACAGGACACCAGGCATCAGAACACCAGGTGACAGGATAACCAGGCGACAGAACACCAGGCGACAGAACACCAGGCGACAGAACACCAGGCATCAGAACACCAGGCATCAGAACACCAGGTGACAGTACACCAGGCATCAGAACACCAGGCATCAGAACACCAGGCATCAGAACACCAGGCGACAGAACACCAGGCGACAGAACACCAGGCATCAGAACACCAGGCATCAGAACACCTGGCGACAGAACACCAGGCATCAGAACACCAGGCGACAGAACACCAGGCGACAGAACACCAGGCATCAGAACACCAAGCGACAGGACACCAGGCGACAGGACACCAGGTATCAGGACACCAGGCATCAGAACACCAGGTGACAGGACACCAGGCGACAGAAAACCAGGCATCAGAACACCAGGCATTAGAACACCAGGCAACAGAACACCAGGCGACAGGACACCAGGCGACAGAACACCAGGCGACAGAACACCAGGCGACAGGACACCAGGCGACAGGACACCAGGCATCAGGACACCAGGCATCAGGACACCAGGCATCAGGACACCAGGCGACAGAACACCAGGCGACAGAACACCAGGCGACAGAACACCAGGCGACAGAACACCAGGCATCAGAACACCAGGCGACAGAACACCAGGCATCAGAACACCAGGCGACAGAACACCAGGCGACACAACACCAGGCATCAGAACACCAAGCGACAGAACACCAGGCGACAGGACACCAGGCGACAGGACACCAGGCGACAGGACACCAGGCATCAGGAAATCAGGCATCAGGACACCAGGCGACAGAACACCAGGCGACAGAACACCAGGCGACAGAACACCAGGCGACAGGACACCAGGCAACAGGACACCAGGCGACAGAACACCAGGCATCAGGACACCAGGCGACAGAACACCAGGCGACAGAACACCAGGCGAGAGGACACCAGGCGACAGGACACCAGGCGACAGATACCAGGCGACAGAACAACAGGCGACAGAACACCAGGCATCAGGACACCAGGCGACAGAACACCAGGCGACAGAACACCAGGCATCAGAACACCAAGCGACAGAACACCAGGCGACAGGACACCAGGTATCAGGACACCAGGCATCAGAACACCAGGTGACAGGACACCAGGCGACAGAACACCAGGTGACAGAACACCAGGCGACAGAACACCAGGCAACAGAACACCAGGCACAAGGACACCAGGCGACAGAACACCAGGCATCAGAACACCTGGCATCAGAACACCTGGCATCAGAACACCAGGCGACAGAACACCAGGCATCAGAACACCAGGCATCAGAACACCAGGCGACAGAACACCAGGCGACAGAACACCAGGCATCAGAACACCAAGCGACAGAACACCAGGCGACAGGACACCAGGCGACAGAACACCAGGCGACAGGACACCAGGCGACAGGACACCAGGCATCAGGACACCAGGCATCAGGACACCAGGCATCAGGACACCAGGCGACAGAACACCAGGCGACAGAACACCAGGCGACAGAACACCAGGCGACAGAACACCAGGCATCAGAACACCAGGCGACAGAACACCAGGCATCACAACACCAGGCGACAGAACACCAGGCGACACAACACCAGGCATCAGAACACCAAGCGACAGAACACCAGGCGACAGGACACCAGGCGACAGGACACCAGGCGACAGGACACCAGGCATCAGGAAACCAGGCATCAGGACACCAGGCGACAGAACACCAGGCGACAGAACACCAGGCGACAGAACACCAGGCGACAGGACACCAGGCATCAGAACACCAGGAAACAGAACACCAGGCATCAGAACACCAGGCATCAGAACACTAGCTGACAGAACACCAGGCATCAGAACACCAGGTGACAGAACACCAGGCATCAGGACAACAGGCGACAGAACACCAGGCATCAGAACACCAGGCGACAGAACACCAGGTGACAGAACACCAAGCGACAGAACACCAGGTGACAGGACACCAGGCATCAGAACACCAGGTGACAGGACACCAGGCATCAGAACACCAGGCGACAGAACACCAGGCATCAGAACACCTTGGCGACAGAACACCAGGCGACAGGACACCAGGCGACAGGACACCAGGCGACAGGACACCAGGCGACAGGACACCAGGCATCAGGACACCAAGCATCAGGACACCAGGCATCAGGACACCAGGCGACAGAACACCAGGCGACAGAACACCAGGCGACAGGACACCAGGCGACAGAACACCAGGCGACAGAACACCAGGCATCAGAACACCAGGCGACAGAACACCAGGCATCAGAACACCAGGCGACAGAACACCAGGCATCAGAACACCAGGCATCAGAACACCAGGCATCAGAACACCAGGCGACAGAACACCAGGCGACAGAACACCAGGCGACAGAACACCAGGCATCAGGACACCAGGCATCAGAACACCAGGCGACAGAACACCAGGCATCAGAATACCAGGCGACAGAACACCAGCCGACAGAACACCAGGCATCAGAACACCAAACGACAGAACACCAGGCGACAGGACACCAGGCGACAGAACACCAGGCGACAGAACACCAGGCGACAGAACACCAGGCGACAGGACACCAGGCAACAGGACACCAGGCGACAGAACACCAGGCATCAGGACACCAGGCGACAGAACACCAGGCGACAGAACACCAGGCGAGAGGACACCAGGCGACAGGACACCAGGCGACAGATACCAGGCGACAGAACAACAGGCGACAGAACACCAGGCATCAGGACACCAGGCGACAGAACACCAGGCGACAGAACACCAGGCGACAGGACACCAGGCGACAGGACACCACGCGACAGGACACCAGGCGACAGGACACCAGGCATCAGAACACCAGGCATCAGAACACAAGGTATCAGAACACCAGGCGACAGAACACCAGGCATCAGGACAACAGGCGACAGAACACCAGGCATCAGAACACCAGGCGACAGAACACCAGGTGACAGAACACCAGGCGACAGAACACCAGGTGACAGGACACCAGGCATCAGAACACCAGGTGACAGGATAACCAGGCGACAGAACACCAGGCGACAGAACACCAGGCGACAGAACACCAGGCATCAGAACACCAGGCATCAGAACACCAGGTGACAGTACACCAGGCATCAGAACACCAGGCATCAGAACACCAGGCATCAGAACACCAGGCGACAGAACACCAGGCGACAGAACACCAGGCATCAGAACACCAGGCATCAGAACACCTGGCGACAGAACACCAGGCATCAGAACACCAGGCGACAGAACACCAGGCGACAGAACACCAGGCATCAGAACACCAAGCGACAGGACACCAGGCGACAGGACACCAGGTATCAGGACACCAGGCATCAGAACACCAGGTGACAGGACACCAGGCGACAGAAAACCAGGCATCAGAACACCAGGCATTAGAACACCAGGCAACAGAACACCAGGCGACAGGACACCAGGCGACAGAACACCAGGCGACAGAACACCAGGCGACAGGACACCAGGCGACAGGACACCAGGCATCAGGACACCAGGCATCAGGACACCAGGCATCAGGACACCAGGCGACAGAACACCAGGCGACAGAACACCAGGCGACAGAACACCAGGCGACAGAACACCAGGCATCAGAACACCAGGCGACAGAACACCAGGCATCAGAACACCAGGCGACAGAACACCAGGCGAAACAACACCAGGCATCAGAACACCAAGCGACAGAACACCAGGCGACAGGACACCAGGCGACAGGACACCAGGCGACAGGACACCAGGCATCAGGAAACCAGGCATCAGGACACCAGGCGACAGAACACCAGGCGACAGAACACCAGGCGACAGAACACCAGGCGACAGGACACCAGGCAACAGGACACCAGGCGACAGAACACCAGGCATCAGGACACCAGGCGACAGAACACCAGGCGACAGAACACCAGGCGAGAGGACACCAGGCGACAGGACACCAGGCGACAGATACCAGGCGACAGAACAACAGGCGACAGAACACCAGGCATCAGGACACCAGGCGACAGAACACCAGGCGACAGAACACCAGGCGACAGGACACCAGGCGACAGGACACGACGCGACAGGACACCAGGCGACAGGACACCAGGCATCAGAACACCAGGCATCAGAACACAAGGTATCAGAACACCAGGCGACAGAACACCAGGCATCAGGACAACAGGCGACAGAACACCAGGCATCAGAACACCAGGCGACAGAACACCAGGTGACAGAACACCAGGCCACAGAACACCAGGTGACAGGACACCAGGCATCAGAACACCAGGTGACAGGATAACCAGGCGACAGAACACCAGGCGACAGAACACCAGGCGACAGAACACCAGGCGACAGAACACCAGGCATCAGAACACCAGGCATCAGAACACCAGGTGACAGTACACCAGGCATCAGAACACCAGGCATCAGAACACCAGGCATCAGAACACCAGGCGACAGAACACCAGGCGACAGAACACCAGGCATCAGAACACCAGGCATCAGAACACCTGGCGACAGAACACCAGGCTTCAGAACACCAGGCGACAGAACACCAGGCGACAGAACACCAGGCATCAGAACACCAAGCGACAGGACACCAGGCGACAGGACACCAGGTATCAGGACACCAGGCATCAGAACACCAGGTGACAGGACACCAGGCGACAGAAAACCAGGCATCAGAACACCAGGCATTAGAACACCAGGCAACAGAACACCAGGCGACAGGACACCAGGCGACAGAACACCAGGCGACAGAACACCAGGCGACAGGACACCAGGCGACAGGACACCAGGCATCAGGACACCAGGCATCAGGACACCAGGCATCAGGACACCAGGCGACAGAACACCAGGCGACAGAACACCAGGCGACAGAACACCAGGCGACAGAACACCAGGCATCAGAACACCAGGCGACAGAACACCAGGCATCAGAACACCAGGCGACAGAACACCAGGCGACACAACACCAGGCATCAGAACACCAAGCGACAGAACACCAGGCGACAGGACACCAGGCGACAGGACACCAGGCGACAGGACACCAGGCATCAGGAAACCAGGCATCAGGACACCAGGCGACAGAACACCAGGCGACAGAACACCAGGCGACAGAACACCAGGCGACAGGACACCAGGCATCAGAAAACCAGGAAACAGAACACCAGGCATCAGAACACCAGGCATCAGAACACTAGCTGACAGAACACCAGGCATCAGAACACCAGGTGACAGAACACCAGGCATCAGGACAACAGGCGACAGAACACCAGGCATCAGAACACCAGGCGACAGAACACCAGGTGACAGAACACGAAGCGACAGAACACCAGGTGACAGGACACCAGGCATCAGAACACCAGGTGACAGGACACCAGGCATCAGAACACCAGGCGACAGAACACCAGGCATCAGAACACCTTGGCGACAGAACACCAGGCGACAGGACACCAGGCGACAGGACACCAGGCGACAGGACACCAGGCGACAGGACACCAGGCGACAGGACACCAGGCATCAGGACACCAAGCATCAGGACACCAGGCATCAGGACACCAGGCGACAGAACACCAGGCGACAGAACACCAGGCGACAGGACACCAGGCGACAGAACACCAGGCGACAGAACACCAGGCATCAGAACACCAGGCGACAGAACACCAGGCATCAGAACACCAGGCGACAGAACACCAGGCATCAGAACACCAGGCATCAGAACACCAGGCATCAGAACACCAGGCGACAGAACACCAGGCGACAGAACACCAGGCGACAGAACACCAGGCATCAGGACACCAGGCATCAGAACACCAGGCGACAGAACACCAGGCATCAGAATACCAGGCGACAGAACACCAGCCGACAGAACACCAGGCATCAGAACACCAAACGACAGAACACCAGGCGACAGGACACCAGGCGACAGAACACCAGGCGACAGAACACCAGGCGACAGAACACCAGGCGACAGGACACCAGGCAACAGGACACCAGGCCACAGAACACCAGGCATCAGGACACCAGGCGACAGAACACCAGGCGACAGAACACCAGGCGACAGGACACCAGGCGACAGGACAATAGGCGACAGAACACCAGGCGACAGAACACCAGGCGACAGAACACCAGGCATCAGGACACCAGGCGACAGAACACCAGGCGACAGAACACCAGGCGACAGGACACCAGGCGACAGGACACCAGGCGACAGGACACCAGGCGACAGGACACCAGGCATCAGAACACCAGGCATCAGAACACAAGGTATCAGAACACCAGGCGACAGAACACCAGGCATCAGGACAACAGGCGACAGAACACCAGGCATCAGAACACCAGGCGACAGAACACCAGGTGACAGAACACCAGGCGACAGAACACCAGGTGACAGGACACCAGGCATCAGAACACCAGGTGACAGGATAACCAGGCGACAGAACACCAGGCGACAGAACACCAGGCGACAGAACACCAGGCGACAGAACACCAGGCATCAGAACACCAGGCATCAGAACACCAGGTGACAGTACACCAGGCATCAGAACACCAGGCATCAGAACACCAGGCATCAGAACACCAGGCAACAGAACACCAGGCAACAGAACACCAGGTGACTGGACACCAGGCATCAGAACACCAGGCATCAGAACACCAGGCATCAGAACACCAGGCGACAGAACACCAGGCGACAGAACACCAGGCATCAGAACACCAGGCATCAGAACACCAGGCATCAGAACACCTGGCGACAGAACACCAGGCATCAGAACACCAGTCGACAGAACACCAGGCGACAGAACACCAGGCATCAGAACACCAAGCGACAGAACACCAGGCGACAGGACACCAGGTATCAGGACACCAGGCATCAGAACACCAGGTGACAGGACACCAGGCGACAGAAAACCAGGCATCAGAACACCAGGCATTAGAACACCAGGCAACAGAACACCAGGCGACAGGACACCAGGCGACAGAACACCAGGCATCAGAACACCAGGCATCAGAACACCAGGCGACAGAACACCAGGCGACAGAACACCAGGCATCAGAACACCAGGCATCAGAACACCAGGCGACAGAACACCAGGCGACAGAACACCAGGCATCAGAACACCAGGAATCAGAACGCCAGGCGACAGAACACCAGGCGACAGAACACCAGGCATCATAACACCAGGCATCAGAACACCAGGCGACAGAACACCAGGCGACAGAACACCAGGCATCAGAACACCAGGAATCAGAACACCAGGCGACAGAACACCAGGCGACAGAACACCAGGTGACAGGACAGCAGGCGACAGAACACCAGGCGACAGAACACCAGGCATCAGAACACCAGGCGACAGAACACCAGGCGACAGAACACCAGGCATCAGAACACCAGGCATCAGAACACCAGGCATCAGAACACCAGGCGACAGAGCACCAGGCGACAGAACACCAGGCATCAGAACACCAGACATCAGGACACCAGGCGACAGAACACCAGGCGACAGAACACCAGGCGACAGAACACCAGGCGACAGAACACCAGGCGACAGAACACCAGGCGACAGAACACCAGGCATCAGAACACCAGGCATCAGAACACCAGGCGACAGAACACCAGGCATCAGAACACCAGGCATCAGAACACCAGGCATCAGAACACCTGGCATCAGAACACCTGGCATCAGAACACCAGGCGACAGAACACCAGGCATCAGAACACCAGGCATCAGAACACCAGGCATCAGGACACCAGGCGACAGAACACCAGGCGACAGAACACCAGGCGACAGAACACCAGGCGACAGGACACCAGGCGACAGGACACCAGGCGACAGAACACCAGGCGACAGAACACCAGGCATCAGAACACCAGGCATCAGAACACCTGGCATCAGAACACCAGGCGACAGAACACCAGGCGACAGGACACCAGGCATCAGAACACCAGGCATCAGAACACCAGGTGACAGAACACCAGGCATCAAAACACCAGGTGACAGAACACCAGGCGACCGGACACCAGGCATCAGAACACCAGGTGACAGAACACCAGGCATCAGAACACCAGGCGACAGAACACCAGGCGACAGGACACCTGGCATCAGAACACCTGGCATCAGAACACCTGGCATCAGGACACCAGGCATCAGGACACCAGGCGACAGAACACCAGGCGACAGAACACCAGGCGACAGAACACCAGGCATCAAAACACCAGGCGACGGAACACCAGGCATCAGAACACCAGGCGACAGAACACCAGGCGACAGAACACCAGGCGACAGAACACCAGGCGACAGAACACCAGTCATCAGAACACCAGGCATCAGAACACCAGGCGACAGAACACCAGGCATCAGAACACCAGGCGTCAGAACACCTGGCATCAGAACACCAGGCGACAGAACACCAGGCATCAGAACACCAGGGGACAGAACACCAGGTGACAGAACACCAGGCGACAGAACACCAGGCGACAGGACACCAGGCGACAGGACACCAGGCGACAGAACACCAGGCGTCAGAACACCAGGCGACAGAACACCAGGCATCAGAACACCAGGCGACAGAACACCAGGCGACAGAACACCAGGCATCAGGACTACAGGCGACAGAACACCAGGCATCAGAACACCAGGCGACAGAACACCAGGCGACAGAACACCAGGCGACAGGACACCAGGCGACAGGACACCAGGCGACAGGACACCAGGCGACAGATCACCAGGCGACAGAACACCAGGCATCAGAACACCAGGCATCAGAACACCAGGCATCAGAACACCAGGCGACAGAACACCAGGCGACAGAACACCAGGCATCAGAACACCAGGCATCAGAACACCAGGCATCAGAACACCAGGCGACAGAACACCAGGCGACAGAATACCAGGCGACAGAACACCAGGCATCAGAAACCCAGGCATCAGAACACCTGGCATCAGAACACCTGGCATCAGAACACCTGGCATCAGAACACCTGGCATCAGAAAACGTGGCATCAGAACACCAGGCGACAGGACACCAGGCATCAGAACACCAGGCGACAGAACACCAGGCGACAGAACACCAGGCGACAGAACACCAGGCGACAGGACACCAGGCATCAGGACACCAGGCATCAGGACACCAGGCGACAGAACACCAAGCGACAGGACACCAGGCGACAGGACACCAGGCATCAGGACACCAGGCATCAGGACACCATGCATCAGGACACCAGGCGACAGAACACCAGGCGACAGAACACCAGGCGACAGAACACCAGGCATCAAAACACCAGGCGACAGAACACCAGGCATCAGAACACCAGGCGACAGAACACCAGGCGACAGAACACCAGGCATCAGAACACCAAGCGACAGAACACCAGGCGACAGGACACCAGGCGACAGGACACCAGGCATCAGAACACCTGGCATCAGAACACCAGGCGACAGAACACCAGGCATCAGAACACCAGGGGACAGAACACCAGGTGACAGAACACCAGGCGACAGAACACCAGGCGACAGGACACCAGGCGACAGGACACCAGGCGACAGAACACCAGGCGTCAGAACACCAGGCGACAGAACACCAGGCATCAGAACACCAGGCGACAGAACACCAGGCGACAGAACACCAGGCGACAGAACACCAGGCATCAGGACACCAGGCATCAGAACACCAGGCATCAGGACACCAGGTGACAGAACACCAGGTGACAGAACACCAGGCGACAGGACACCAGGCGACAGGACACCAGGCGACAGGACACCAGGCGACAGAACACCAGGTGACAGAACACCAGGCATCAGAACACCAGGCATCAGAACACCTGGCATCAGAACACCAGGCGACAGAACACCAGGCGACAGGACACCAGGCATCAGAACACCAGGCATCAGAACACCAGGTGACAGAAAACCAGGCATCAAAACACCAGGTGACAGAACACCAGGCGACCGGACACCAGGCATCAGAACACCAGGCATCAGAACACCAGGTGACAGAACACCAGGCATCAGAACACCAGGCGACAGAACACCAGGCGACAGGACACCTGGCATCAGAACACCTGGCATCAGAACACCTGGCATCAGGACACCAGGCATCAGGACACCAGGCGACAGAACACCAGGCGACAGAACACCAGGCGACAGAACACCAGGCATCAAAACACCAGGCGACGGAACACCAGGCATCAGAACACCAGGCGACAGAACACCAGGCGACAGAACACCAGGCGACAGAACACCAGGCGACAGAACACCAGGCATCAGAACACCAGGCATCAGAACACCAGGCGACAGAACACCAGGCATCAGAACACCAGGCATCAGAACACCTGGCATCAGAACACCAGGCGACAGAACACCAGGCATCAGAACACCAGGGGACAGAACACCAGGTGACAGAACACCAGGCGACAGAACACCAGGCGACAGGACACCAGGCGACAGGACACCAGGCGACAGAACACCAGGCGTCAGAACACCAGGCGACAGAACACCAGGCATCAGAACACCAGGCGACAGAACACCAGGCGACAGAACACCAGGCGACAGAACACCAGGCATCAGGACAACAGGCGACAGAACACCAGGCATCAGAACACCAGGCGACAGAACACCAGGCGACAGAACACCAGGCGACAGGACACCAGGCGACAGGACACCAGGCGACAGGACACCAGGCGACAGATCACCAGGCGACAGAACACCAGGCATCAGAACACCAGGCATCAGAACACCAGGCGACAGAACACCAGGCGACAGAACACCAGGCATCAGAACACCAGGCATCAGAACACCAGGCGACAGAACACCAGGCGACAGAACACCAGGCATCAGAACACCAGGAATCAGAACGCCAGGCGACAGAACACCAGGCGACAGAACACCAGGCATCATAACACCAGGCATCAGAACACCAGGCGACAGAACACCAGGCGACAGAACACCAGGCATCAGAACACCAGGAATCAGAACACCAGGCGACAGAACACCAGGCAACAGAACACCAGGTGACAGGACAGCAGGCGACAGAACACCAGGCGACAGAACACCAGGCATCAGAACACCAGGCGACAGAACACCAGGCGACAGAACACCAGGCATCAGAACACCAGGCATCAGAACACCAGGCATCAGAACACCAGGCGACAGAACACCAGGCGACAGAACACCAGGCATCAGAACACCAGACATCAGGACACCAGGCGACAGAACACCAGGCGACAGAACACCAGGCGACAGAACACCAGGCGACAGAACACCAGGCATCAGAACACCAGGCATCAGAACACCAGGCGACAGAACACCAGGCATCAGAACACCAGGCATCAGAACACCAGGCATCAGAACACCTGGCATCAGAACACCTGGCATCAGAACACCAGGCGACAGAAAACCAGGCATCAGAACACCAGGCATCAGAACACCAGGCATCAGGACACCAGGCGACAGAACACCAGGCGACAGAACACCAGGCGACAGAACACCAGGCGACAGGACACCAGGCGACAGGACACCAGGCGACAGAACACCAGGCGACAGAACACCAGGCATCAGAACACCAGGCATCAGAACACCTGGCATCAGAACACCAGGCGACAGAACACCAGGCGACAGGACACCAGGCATCAGAACACCAGGCATCAGAACACCAGGTGACAGAACACCAGGCATCAAAACACCAGGTGACAGAACACCAGGCGACCGGACACCAGGCATCAGAACACCAGGTGACAGAACACCAGGCATCAGAACACCAGGCGACAGAACACCAGGCGACAGGACACCTGGCATCAGAACACCTGGCATCAGAACACCTGGCATCAGGACACCAGGCATCAGGACACCAGGCGACAGAACACCAGGTGACAGAACACCAGGCGACAGAACACCAGGCATCAAAACACCAGGCGACGGAACACCAGGCATCAGAACACCAGGCGACAGAACACCAGGCGACAGAACACCAGGCGACAGAACACCAGGCGACAGAACACCAGGCATCAGAACACCAGGCATCAGAACACCAGGCGACAGAACACCAGGCATCAGAACACCAGGCATCAGAACACCTGGCATCAGAACACCAGGCGACAGAACACCAGGCATCAGAACACCAGGCGACAGAACACCAGGCATCAGAACACCAGGGGACAGAACACCAGGTGACAGAACACCAGGCGACAGAACACCAGGCGACAGGACACCAGGCGACAGGACACCAGGCGACAGAACACCAGGCGTCAGAACACCAGGCGACAGAACACCAGGCATCAGAACACCAGGCGACAGAACACCAGGCGACAGAACACCAGGCGACAGAACACCAGGCGACAGAACACCAGGCATCAGAACACCAGGCATCAGAACACCAGGCGACACAACACCAGGCATCAGAACACCAGGCATCAGAACACCAGGCGACAGAACACCAGGCATCAGAACACCAGGCATCAGAACACCTGGCATCAGAACAACAGGCGACAGAACACCAGGCATCAGAACACCAGGCGACAGGACACCAGGCGACAGAACACCAAGCGACAGGACACCAGGCGACAGGACACCAGGCATCAGGACACCAGGCATCAGGACACCAGGCATCAGGACACCAGGCGACAGAACACCAGGCGACAGAACACCAGGCGACAGAACACCAGGCATCAAAACACCAGGCGACAGAACACCAGGCATCAGAACACCAGGCGACAGAACACCAGGCGACAGAACACCAGGCATCAGAACACCAAGCGACAGAACACCAGGCGACAGGACACCAGGCGACAGGACAACAGGCATCAGAACACCTGGCATCAGAACACCAGGCGACAGAACACCAGGCGACAGAACACCAGGCATCAGAACACCAGGTGACAGAACACCAGGTGACAGAACACCAGGCGACAGAACACCAGGCGACAGGACACCAGGCGACAGAACACCAGGCGACAGAACACCAGGCGACAGGACACCAGGCGACAGGACACCAGGCGACAGAACACCAGGCGTCAGAACACCAGGCGACAGAACACCAGGCATCAGAACACCAGGCGACAGAACACCAGGCGACAGAACACCAGGCGACAGAACACCAGGCATCAGGACACCAGGCATCAGAACACCAGGCATCAGAACTCCAGGCGACAGGACACCAGGCGACAGAACACCAGGCGACAGAACACCAGGCGACAGGACACCAGGCATCAGGACACCAGGCGACAGGACACCAGGCATCAGAACACCAGGCGACAGAACACCAGGCGACAGAACACCAGGCGACAGGACACCAGGCATCAGGACACCAGGCATCAGAACACCAGGTGACAGGACACCAGGCGACAGAACACCAGGCGATAGAACACCAGGCGACAGAACACCAGGCGACAGAACACCAGGCGACAGAACACCAGGCATCAGAACACCAGGCATCAGAACACCAGGCGACAGAACACCAGGCGACAGAACACCAGGCGATAGAACACCAGGCATCAGAACACCAGGCATCAGAACACCTGGCATCAGAACACCTGGCATCAGAACACCTGGCATCAGAACACCTGGCATCAGAACACCAGGCGACAGAACACCAGGCATCAGAACACCAGGCGACAGGACACCAGGCGACAGAACACCAGGCGACAGGACACCAGGCGACAGGACACCAGGCGACAGGACACCAGGCATCAGGACACCAGGCATCAGGACACCAGGCGACAGAACACCAGGCGACAGGACACCAGGCGACAGGACACCAGGCGACAGGACACCAGGCGACAGGACAGCAGGCGACAGGACACCAGGCGACAGAACACCAGGCGACAGAACACCAGGCATCAGAACACCAGGCATCAGAACACCAGGCATCAGAACACCTGTCATTAGAACACCAGGCGACAGAACACCAGGCGACAGGACACCAGGCATCAGAACACCAGGCATCAGAACACCGGGTGACAGAACACCAGGCGACAGGACACCAGGCATCAGAACACCAGGCGACAGGCCACCAGGCGACAGGACACCAGGCGACAGAACACCAGGCGACAGAACACCAGGCGACAGGACACCAGGCGACAGGACACCAGGCGACAGGACACCAGGCATCAGAACACCAGGCATCAGGACACCAGGCGACAGGACACCAGGCGACAGGACACCAGGCGACAGGCCACCAGGCGACAGGACACCAGGCGACAGAACACCAGGCGACAGAACACCAGGCGACAGGACACCAGGCGACAGGACACCAGGCATCAGAACACCAGGCATCAGGACACCAGGCATCAGGACACCAGGCGACAGAACACCAGGCGACAGGACACCAGGCGACAGGACACCAGGCGACAGGACACCAGGCGACAGAACACCAGGCGACAGAACACCAGGCATCAGAACACCAGGCATCAGAACACCTGGCATCAGAACACCAGGCGACAGAACACCAGGCGACAGGACACCAGGCATCAGAACACCAGGCATCAGAACACCTGGCATCAGAACACCAGGCGACAGAACACCAGGCTACAGGACACCAGGCATCAGAACACCAGGCATCAGAACACCAGGTGACAGAACACCAGGCGACAGGACACCAGGCATCAGAACACCAGGCATCAGAAAACCAGGTGACAGAACACCAGGCATCAGAACACCAGGCGACAGAACACCAGGCGACAGAACACCAGGCGACAGGACACCAGGCGACAGAACACCAGGCAACAGGACACCAGGCGACAGGACACCAGGCGACAGGACACCAGGCGACAGAACACCAGGACATCGAAAGCATCTACCATCTAGTGTTCTATTACTCAGTAAGACATGGCATACATAAACCACATCTCTTCTATCCTTTACTGAAACACTACGGTCCTAACTACTACCATATCTCAGGAGACTACATCCCTTCTATCCTCCCTCCATCTCCTTTCCTCAACTGAAACACTAGGATCCTAACTACTACCATATCTCAGGAGACTACATCCCTTCTATCCTCCCTCCATCTCCTTTCCTCAACTGAAACACTAGGATCCTAACTACTACCATAACTCAGGAGACTACATCCCTTCTATCCTCCCTCCTCATCATCTCTCTATCTCCTGTCCTCAACTGAAACACTAGGATCCTAACTACTACCATATCTCAGGAGGCTCCATCCCTTCATCATCCCTCTACGTATCCTCCCTCTCCTCCGTGCTCCACCTCTCCATCCGTTGGCAGAGCAGAACACAGGGGAGATAGAGGGCTGAGTAGGAGACTCTCCAGCGTTATGGTTCTACACATGTCATGTGTAATCTGCCCTACCAACAGCGCTTAGAATAATTATTCATATTTAATCAGCTACGCAGGATGTTACATCGTTTGCCTGCCGCATGCTAAGTCCTTTCCCTTGTTCCATTATAAAACTTTTACACAATCACACTGCTGCCGGCGAATGAGAGGAGTGAGGGAGAGGAGGAGCGCAGTAGGGGTGGAGGGGAGGGAGGGAGGGGTGGAAGGGAGGGAGAGAGGGTCTAAATGGAAAGGGGAAAGTGGTTGGGCTTATAAAAACATAATGGGCTTATCTGCTTTGATAAACTGACAACGTGGCTGGAATACACACAGAGAGAGAGGGGGAGGAAGGAAGGAAGGACGGAAGGAAGGAAGGAAGGAAGGAAGGAAGGAAGGAAGAGAGAGAGGGGGGGGAGGAAGGAAGGAAGGGAGAGAGAGAGAGAGAGGGGGGAGGAAGGAAGGGAGAGAGAGAGGGCAAACAAAGACGTGAAAACGAGGTGATGAAGAAAAACAGAGGGGGGAGGAGTAAGGTGGGGGATAAAAGAAAAATGGAAAGTGATGAAGAGGAAGACAAAGTGTGCAAGAGCGGGAAGGAGAGGTGAGTCTGAGGGGAGGGACCATTGAAGAGCCAGAAGGAGAAGAGAGGATGAGGGGAGGGACCATGGAAGAGCCAGAAGGAGAAGAGAGGATGAGGGGAGGGACCATGGAAGAGCCAGAAGGAGAAGAGAGGCTGAGGGGAGAGGAGGGACCATGGAAGAGCCAGAAGGAGAAGAGAGGCTGAGGGGAGGGACCATTGAAGAGCCAGAAGGAGAAGAGAGGATGAGGGGAGGGACCATGGAAGAGCCAGAAGGAGAAGAGAGGCTGAGGGGAGAGGAGGGACCATAGAAGAGCCAGAAGGAGAAGAGAGGCTGAGGGGAGGCACCATGGAAGAGCCAGAAGGAGAAGAGAGGCTGAGGGGTGGGACCATGGAAGGGAAGAACCAATCGCCATGTTGTGACTATGCCAACCATCTTCAGAATAGAAGGTGTTGATGTCAGAGTCTCAGATTGTAAACTGAATGAGGACTGACAAGAACATCTTCTCAAAGGGTTGATCATGTCAGATTGAAAAAGGGAAACAGAATCCAAACTGCCATTTTGCGAAAGCCAGTACAGTATGCCTCCAGAATAGAAGGGGTTCTCATCAGATTGTCAACTAGAACTAAAAATAAGATTCACCCTGCTTCAGAGGGGAGCGGTTTAATGTCCATAACATTTATCTTCAAGGAAGGGAATTTCAGACCGCCATTTTGTGACTATGCCAACTAAGGCCCTGCGACAGACTAGCGTCCTGTCGAGGGAGTTTACATGTATATCATTACCTAACAGTACAGAAACAGGAGATAGACTAGCATCCAGGGAGTTTACTTGTATATCATTTCCTAACACTACAGAAACAGGAGATAGACTAGCGTCCAGGGAGGTTACTTGTACATCAAGCTACGTAACGCTACAGAAACAGGAGATAGACTAGCATCCAGGGAGTTTACTTGTATATCATTACCTAACAATACAGAAACAGGAGATAGACTAGCGTCCAGGGAGGTTACTTGTACATCAAGCTAGCTAACACTACAGAAACAGGAGATATACAAGTAAACTCCCTGGATGCTAGTCTATCATTACCTAACACTACAGAAACAGGAGATAGACTAGCATCCAGGGAGGTTACTTGTACATCAAGCTACGTAACGCTACAGAAACAGGAGATAAACTAGCATCCTGTCCAGGGAGGTTACTTGTACATCAAGCTACGTAACGCTACAGAAACAAGAGATAAACTAGCATCCTGTCCAGGGAGGTTACTTGTACAACACGCTACGTAACGCTACAAAAACAGAAGATCCTTCCAGACTCAGACAAGGCTGACTTCATAATAGAAGGAGGTGATCATGTCAGAATCCGACGGTGAAGAGTAACAAGGTAACGAGGACTCACCCTGTTCCAGAGGAGGTGGTTTAACTCCCGTAGCCTTCATCTTCAGAGCCTCCTTGGCCGACATGTCGCAGCAGGAGCCTTTATTAGTGTCCTGGTCGCTATCGGCCTGATCACTATCGCCATGACCACTGTCTCTAAGGCTGGCTCGCTCTGGATCCTTGAATGTCGAGCTGCTACAGGACAAGAAACAATTAAAGATAGAAATATATAGGGTTAGGGTTTAGGGTTAGGTTTAGGGTTAGGGTTTAGGGTTAGGTTTAGGTTTAGGGTTAGGTTTAGGGTTCAGGCTTAGGTTTAGGGTTAGGCTTTAGGGATAGGTTTAGGGTTAGGTTTTGGGTTAGGTTTCCTTTACTAGTACTGTACCCTAACCCTTTACAGTTTTAACCAGATCCTTTACTAGTACTGTACCCTAACCATTTAGGGTACAGTACTAGTATAGGATCTGGTTATAACTATAAAGGGTTAGGGTACAGTACTAGTATAGGATCTGTTTATAACTGTAAAGGGTTTGGGTACAGTACTAGTATAGGATCTGGTTATAACTGTAAAGGGTAAGGGTACAGTACTAGTATAGGATCTGGTTATAACTATAAAGGGTTAGGGTACAGTACTAGTATAGGATCTGGTTATAACTGTTAAGCATATAAACTATTGTGATTCGTGATGAGTCCTTACCTTTGAACAAACTGCTGCCTGCTGCCCATGTAATTGGGCTCAGCGGGAAAATTGTCTGTCTGTGAAGAAGGGAGAGAGGAGAGAGTTTACAACGTGTTGTGTTACACCCAAACGTGTCCCCTGTCGGTGTTGTGCTACACCTGAACTGTGCTAAATGGAATGTACAGTTGAAGTCGGAAGTTTACATACACCTTAGCCAAATACATTTAAACTCAGTTTTTCACAATTCCTGAAATTTAATCCTAGTCAAAATGCCCATTCTTAGGTCAGTTAGGATCACCACTTTATTTTAAGAATGTGAAATGTCAGAATAATAGTAGAGAAAATTATTTATTTAAGCTTTTATTTCTTTCATCACATTCCCAGTGGGTCAGAAGTTTGCATACACTCAATGAGTATTTGGTAGCATTGCCTTTAAATAGTTTAACTTGGGTCAAACGTTTCAGATAGCCTTCCACAAGCTTCCTACAATAAGTTGGGTGAATTTTGGCCCATTCCTCCTGACAGAGCTGGTGTAACTGAGTCAGGTTTGTAGGCCTCCTTGCTCGCACATGCTTTTTCAGTTCTGCCCACAAATGTTCTATTGGATTGAGGTCAGGGCTTTGTGATGGCCACTCCAATACCTTGACTTTATTGTCCTTAAGCCATTTTGCTACAACTTTGGAAGTATGCTTGGGGTCATTGTCCATTTGGAAAACCCATTTGCGACCAAGCTTTAACTTCCTGACTGATGTCTTGAGATGTTGCTTCAATATATCCACATAATTTCCCCTCCTCATGATGCCATCTATTTTGTGAAGTGCACCAGTACCTCCTTCCCTAAAGCACCCCCACAACATGATGCTGCCACCCCCGTGATTCACGGTTGGGATGGTGTTCTTCGGCTTGCAAGCATCCCTCTTTTTCCTCCAAACATAACGATGGTCATTATGGCCAAACAGTGCTATTTTTGTTTCATCAGACCAGAGGACATTTCTCCAAAAATAACAATCTTTGTCCTCGTGGATTTGCATACCGTAGTCTGGCTTTTTATGGTGGTTTTGGAGCAGTGGCTTCTTCCTTGCTGAGCGGCCTTTCTGGTTATGTCGATATGTGGCTTGTTTTACTGTGGATATAGATCATTTTGTGCCTGTTTCCTCCAGCATCTTCACAAGGTCCTTTGCTGTTGTTCTGGGATTGATTTGCACTTTTCACACCAAAGTACGTTCATCTCTAGGAGATTGAACGGGTCTCCTTCCTGAGCAGTTTGACGGCTGCGTGTTCCCATGGTGTTTATACTTGTGTACTATTGTTTGTACAGATGAACGTGGTACCTTCAGGCATTTGGAAATTGCTCCCAAGGATGAACCAGACTTGTGGAGGTCTACAATTTTTTTCTGAGGTCTTGGCTGATTTCTTTTGATTTTCCCATGATGTCAAGAAAAGAGGCACTGAGTTTGAAGGTAGGCCTTGAAATACATCCACAGGTACACCTCCAATTGACTCAAATGATGTCAATTAGCCTATCAGATGCTTCTAAAGCCATGACATCACCCGAATTTTCCAAGCTGTTTAAAGGCACAGTCAACTTAGTGTATGTAAACTTCTGACCCACTGGAATTGTGATACAGTGAATTATAAGTGAAATAATCTGTCTGTAAACAATTGTTGGAAAAATTACTTGTGTCATGCACAAAGTAGATGTCCTAACCGACTTGCCAAAACTATAGTTTGTTAACAAGAAATTTGTGGAGTGGTTGAAAAATGAGTTTTAATGACTCCAACCTAAGTGTATGTAAACTTCCCACTTCAGCTGTATCAACACATTCTGATCATGTAACAATGGGTTTAATATGGAATAAAGATATGTAATGTATCAACACATTCTGGTCATGTAACAATGGGTTTAATATGGAATAAAGAGATATGTAATGTATCAACACATTCTGATCATGTAACAATGGGTTTAATATGGAATAAAGAGATATGTTACATGACTACATTGTAACCACACAGGCAGAGAGTCAGTTCCAGAACGTGTTGGTTGGTAAGTTAGTTCATCAGACAGAGCATTATGTTATTGTAATGTCTAACTCCTAGGTTATCTAAAACAACACCCTGTTCCCTGTGGTAAAATAACTCATCTGATTGCCTCCAAAACGTCCTAAATTCGTTAGAACATGGTCTCTACAAGAAGTCTAAAGTGTTCCACAGGGATGCTGGCCCATGTTGACTCCAAAGCTTCCCACAGTCGTGTCAAATTGGCTGGATGTCCTTTGGGTGGTGGAACATTCTTGATACACACGGGAAACTGTTGAGTGTGAAAAACCCAGCAGCGTTGCAGTTCTTGACACAAACAGATGTGCCTGGCACCTACTACCATACACCGTTCAAAGGCACTTAAATCTTTTGTCTTGCCCATTCAGCCTCTGAATGGCATACATACACAATCCATGCCTCAACTGTCTCAAGGCTTAAAAATCCTTCTTTAACCTGTCTCCTCCCCTTCATCTAGACTGATCAATAAGGGTTCATAGCTTTCAGTCACCGGTCATTTTATTTATTTATTTTATTTCACCTTTATTTAACCAGGTAGGCAAGTTGAGAACAAGTTCTCATTTACAACTGCAACCTGGCCAAGATAAAGCAAAGCAGTGTGACACAAACAACAACACAGAGTTACACATGGAATAAACAAGACATACAGTCAATAATACAGTTGAAGAAAATCTATATACTGTGAGTGCAAATGAGGTAAGATAAGGGAGGTAAGGCAATAAAATAGGCCATGGTGGCGAAGTAATTACAATATACCAATTAGACACTGGAGTGATAGATGTGCAGAAGATGAGTGTGCAAGTAGAGATACTGGGGTGCAAAGGAGCAAAAAATAAAAAATAACATGGGGATGAGGTAGTTGGATGGGCTGTTTACAGATGGGCTATGTACAGGTGCAGTGATCTGTGAGCTGCTCTGACAGCTGGTGCTTAAAGCTAATGAGGGAGGTAAGAGTCTCCAGCTTCAGTGATTTTTGCAATTCATTCCAGTCATTGGCAGCACAGAACTGGAAGGAAAGGCGGCCCAAGTAGGAATTGGCTTTGGGGGTGACTAGAGAGATATACCTGCTGGAGCGCGTGCTACGGGTGGGTACTGCTATGGTGACCAGTGAGCTGAGATAAGGCGGGGCCTTACCTATCAGAGACTTATAGATGATCTGGAGCCAGTGGGTTTGGCGACGAGTGTGAAGCGAGGGCCAGCCAACGAGAGCGTACAGGTTGCAGTGGTGGGTAGTATATGGGGCTTTGGTGACAAAACGGATGGCACTGTGATAGACTGCATCCAATTTGTTGAGTAGAGTGTTGGGGGCTATTTTGTAAATGACATCGCCGAAGTCGAGGATCGGTTGGATGGTCAGTTTTACGAGGGTATGTTTGGCAGCATGAGTGAAGGAGGCTTTGTTGCGAAATAGGAAGCCAATTCTTGATTTAACTTTGGATTGGAGATGCTTAATGTGTGTCTGGAAGGAGAGTTTACAGTCTAACCAGACACCTAGGTATTTGTAGTTGTCCACATATTCTAAGTCAGAGCTGTCCAGAGTAGTGATGCTGGATGGGTGGGCAGGTGCGGACAGCGAACGGTTGAATAGCATGCATTTAGTTTTACTTGCATTTAAGAGCAGTTGGAGGCCACGGAAGGAGAGTTGTATGGCATTGGAGGTTACTAAACACAGTGTCCAAAGAAGGGCCAGATGTATACAGAATGGTGTCGTCTGCGTAGAGGTGGATCAGAGAATCACCAGCAGCAAGAGCGACATCATTGATGTATACAGAGAAGAGAGTCGGCCCGAGAATTGAACCCTGTGGTCACCACCATAGAGACTACCAGAGGACCGGACAACAGGCCCTCCGATTTGACACACTGAACTCTATCAGAGAAGTAGTTGGTGAACCAGGCGAGGCAGTCATTTGAGAAACCAAGGCTGTTGAGTCTGCCGATAAGAATACGGTGATTGACAGAGTCGAAAGCCTTGGCCAGGTCGATGAATACGTCTGCACAGTAATGTCTCTTATCGATGGTGGTTAAGATATCGTTTAGGACCTTGAGCGTGGCTGAGGTACACCCATGACCAGTTCTGAAACCAGATTGCATAGCGGAGAAGGTACAGTGGGATTCGAAATGGTCGCTAATCTGTTTGTTGACTTGGCTTTCGAAGACCTTAGATAGATATAGGTCTGTAACAGTTTGGGTCTAGAGTGTCTCCCCCTTTGAAGAGGGGGATGACCGCGACAGCTTTCCAAACTTCTGGGACTCTCAGACGATACAAAAGAGAGGTTGAACAGGCTAGTAATAGGGGTTGCAACAATTTCGGTAGATAATCTTAGAAAGAGAGGGTCCAGATTGTCTAGCCCGGCTAATTTGTATGGGTCCAGATTTTGCAGCTCTTTCAGAAGATCAGCTATCTGGATTTGGGTGAAGGAGAAATGGTGGGGGCTTTGGCGGGTTGCTGTGGAGGGTGCTGGGCAGTTGACCGGGGTAGGGGGAGCCAGGTGGAAAGCATGGCCAGCCGGAGAGAAATGCTTATTGAAATTCTCAATTATAGTGGAAAGGGCAGGTGTTCTTAACAACACAGCATTAAGTCAAAGCCTTTTTGACAATTGTTTTCACCCAGCTACAGCCTGTGTAGAAACGAGAAACACACACACACACACACACACACACACACACACACACACACACACACACACACACACACACACACACACACACACACACACACACACACACACACACACACACACACACAGTCACACACACGCAGTCACACACACGCAGTCACACACACACACACAAACACACACAAACACACACACACAGACACACATCTGTGATTGAACAGAGCTTTTTCTCTAACAATTCAAATAGAATAATGTTGGATTTTTTCATGTAGTTGTTTATGAATAGCTCTTTATGCATTAACCCAAATAACCCATCAGCCACACATTGAGTCCCAAATGGCTTCCTATTCCCTATCTAGTGCACTACTTTCAAACAGGGCCCATTGGATAATAGGTTGTTGTTTGGGACACAGACACCTTGTTGTTGAAGCCGTTGTAGTTCTTTCAATTATTAGCTGGAGACGTGATACACAGCTACTTACACAATATATCATATTACTGTGTTGTAAATACAGTAGATATTACAGTTATCTCTCTCTCTCTCTCTGTGTGTCTGTCTCTCTCTCTCTGTCTCTCTCTCTGTCTCTCTCTCTCTGTCTCTCTCTCTCTGTCTCTGTGTCTGTCTCTCTCTCTGTCTCTCTCTGTCTCTCTCTCTCTGTCTCTGTCTCTCTCTCTGTCTCTCTCTCTCTGTCTCTCTCTCTCTCTGTCTCTCTCTCTCTCTCTCTCTGTCTCTCTCTGTCTCTCTCTCTGTCTCTCTCTCTCTCTGTCTCTCTCTGTCTCGCTCAGTCTCTTTCTCTGTCTCTCTCTCTGTCTCTCTCTGTCTCTCTCTCTCTGTCTCTCTCTCTCTGTCTCTCTCTCTCTGTCTCTCTCTCTCTCTGTCTCTCTCTCTCTCTCTCTCTGTCTCTCTCTGTCTCTCTCTCTGTCTCTCTCTCTCTCTGTCTCTCTCTCTGTCTCGCTCAGTCTCTTTCTCTGTCTCTCTCTCTGTCTCTCTCTGTCTCTCTCTCTCT
>NC_138307.1:31790000-32022500 GCF_965601325.2 Salmo salar | reverse complement strand
GCCTATCTCCCTGGGTCTGCTGCCCCTGTCATCACCAAGCCTATCTCCCTGGGTCTGCTGCCCCTGTCATCACCAAGCCTATATCCCTGGGTCTGCTGCCCCTGTCATCACCAAGCCTATCTCCCTGGGTCTGCTGCCCCTGTCATCACCAAGCCTATCTCCCTGGGTCTGCTGCCCCTGTCATCACCAAGCCTATCTCCCTGGGTCTGCTGCCCCTGTCATCACCAAGCCTATATCCCTGGGTCTGCTGCCCCTGTCATCACCAAGCCTATCTCCCTGGGTCTGCTGCCCCTGTCATCACCAAGCCTATCTCCCTGGGTCTGCTGCCCCTGTCATCACCAAGCCTATGTCCCTGGGTCTGCTGCCCCTGTCATCACCAAGCCTATCTCCCTGGGTCTGCTGCCCCTGTCATCACCAAGCCTATCTCCCTGGGTCTGCTGCCCCTGTCATCACCAAGCCTATCTCCCTGGGTCTGCTGCCCCTGTCTGCTGCGACTAGATCGAGCTGCAACAAAACACTCAAACTGGACAGTTTTATCTCAATCTTTTCATTCAAAGACTCAATCATGGACACTCTTACTGAGAGTTGTGGCTGCTTTGTGTGATGTATTGTTGTCTCTAGAGGCGAAAGAAACCCACACCTATTTAGGCGAGGTGCTGGCTAGCTGAGTGGAACACTTAGAAAAATAATGGAGAGCCTCACTCTCTAGGAGATGTATTGTCGTCTGTACCTTCTTTCCCTTTGTGCTGTTGTCTGTGCCCAACAATGTTTTATACCGTGTTTTGTGCTGCAGCCATGTTGTGTTGCTGCCTTGCTATGTTGTTGTCTTAGGTCTCTCTTTATGTAGTGTTGTCTCTCTTGTTGTGATTGTTGTTTAGTCCTATATTTTATTTATTGATTTATTTATTTTAAATCCCAGTCCCCGTCCCTGCAGGAGGCCTTTTGCCTTTTGGTAGGCCGTCATTGTAAATCAGAATTAGTTGTTAACGGACTTGCCTTGTTAATTAACGGTTCAGTGAATAAATAACTACATATAGCTGCTTTTTAATGAGCTGTAGTTTAGATATTTAAGGTCCTTCTTCTCTAGAAGTTTATGACAGGAAATCAAGTTGAGCCTTCACTCTAATAATAATGACACAATTGGATGAAAGACATTTTTACCTGCTGTAGTAAGGAAGTGAACTTTGATGGCATTTAGTTCACTTAAGCAGGGAGATTGATTGGTCTGGTAGACACAGGAAAACACAGAGGCACCTCATTTAATCTGATCACTTTCAAATGCTGTTCTTCTGGAACGGATTGATCAATGGTTTGTTTGTTAATTCCTCACTTCCTCTCTCCACCTGTCCTTATCTGCTGTTCTATCACTCTGCCTCTTTGACTCTCTCTCTCTGTCTCTCCCTCTGTCTCTCCCTCTCTCTCTGTCTCTCTCTCTTTGTCTCTCCCTCTACCTCTCCATCTGTCTCCCTCTCTCCATTTCCTGTCAGTAAACATAGAGGTTGGTTCAATTCCCTGGGTATATATGACATGTGATGTATATCTCAGAGAATACCTTAGTTCAGTTGGCAGACAGACAAGGTTAGGTAGGATTTACTTCCACATACACCTTGGGACTTACACACACGCATGCACGCACGCATGCACGCATGCACGCACACACACACACACACACACACACACACACACACACACACACACACACACACACACACACACACACACACACACAAGTTTGGGAACATTGCATCTCTCTTTGTCTCTATTTGTCTCAATGGGAGTGCTGTCTGCCTGGCCACTCTTAGAAACACTGTTTCAGTCACACTGGGACTACAGAAATAGACTACTACTGTCTCTGTTCACACACACACACACACACACACACACACACACACACACACACACACACACACACACACACACACACACACACACACACACACACACACACACACACACACACACACACACACACACACACACACACACACACACACACTGCTCTCCTCTCTATTAGCTGTCTGTGACTCTAATGCTCTCTCAGTCCCCTGACCCTAGACCTGTCCACTTACCTCTCCTCTCCTCTCCTCTCCTCTCCTCTCCTCTCCTCTCCTCTCCTCTCCTCTCCTCTCCTCTCCTCTCCTCTCCTCTCCTCTCCTCTCCTCTCCTCTCCTCTCTTCTCATCCCCTCTCATCCCCTCTTGTGTCCTGACCTCTCCTCTCCTCTCCTCCCACCTCCTCTCCTCTCCTCTCCCCATCTCCTACAGTAGAACCTCCTCTGGTGGTTGTACTGTATATCTTCAATAGCCCCGTGTCTCTGCTATGTGGCCCAGTCCCATTCCCAGCCATGTATATCTATATCCATCTCTCTGTGTCTCCTGGGTTCAGAAAGGAGGAATCTTCCTGTCCAAGTACTTCGTGTCCAAGTACTGTATAATGAAGGCAATATTGACACACACACACACACACACACACACACACACACACACACACACACACACACACACACACACACACACACACACACACACACACACACACACACACACACACACACACACACTAGGAGGGCCATATTGGCAGTAGTGTTGCATTTATTGGCTGGGCTGTATTGGCAGCAGATATGACCTGATACATGACATCAACAGAAAGAGGAAGGACTAGTGGAGATAGAACTGGGCTGTAATTGGTAGAAGATATGACCTGATACATGACATCAACAGGAAGAGGAAGGACTAATGGAGATAGAACTGGGCTGTAATTGGTGGATTGGACAGCTCTAGAGCTTCCTAATGTCTATTTCATTGGCCAGAGAGAAGCTATGCACATTAAGACAGTAACTATGTTTTTAGTGACTAAGGTGATATATATATTTATTTAACCTTTATTTATCCAATCAATTAAGAATAAGTTGTTATTTGCAATGACAGCCTGGTTATTTGGTGGCAACAGCAGAGGCAGGTGACTGACCTAGTAGGGTATATTGTCTTTTTGTTGTGCCTCTGTTGTCCCCAGATTGCCATGGTAACAGACACTATGTGAGGTGGTTCAGAAAGTCAGTTATTGTTGTCATGTTCCAAAGTCGGTCGGTCGGTCCAAAAGTCAACGGTTAAAACTGACGTCCTTGTCATGATGGGATGTTCATACGTCTGACAAGGTCAGTTTTTTTTTACAAAGATCTATGAAGGACCATTGAGATGTTATTGTGAGGTTTGTGGTGTTTAAATGGGGTATAACTCGACTCCCACATGGTAGCCTGTTCTCCATGATACCCTGTCTCCATGGTACCCTGTTCTCCAACCCTGTTCTCCATGATACCCTATTCTCCATGATACCCTGTTCCCCATGGTAGCCTGTTCTCCATGATACCCTGTTCTCCATGATACCCTGTTCTCCATGATACCCTGTTCTCCATGGTAGCCTGTTCTCCATGGTAGCCTGTTCTCCATGGTACCCTGTTCTCCATGATACCCTGTTCTCCATGGTACCCTGTTCTCCATGGTAGCCTGTTCTCCATGGTAGCCTGTTCTCCATGGACCCCTGTTCTCCATGGTACCCTGTTCTCCATGATACCCTGTTCTCCATGATACCCTGTTCTCCATGGTATCCTGTTCTCCATGGTAGCCTGTACTCCATGGACCCCTGTTCTCCATGGTACCCTGTTCTCCATGATACCCTGTTCTCCATGATACCCTGTTCTCCATGGTATCCTGTTCTCCATGGTAGCCTGTACTCCATGGTAGCCTGTTCTCCATGAAGCCCTGTTCTCCATGGTACCCTGTTCTCCATGATACCCTGTTCTCCATGATACCCTGTTCTCCATGGTATCCTGTTCTCCATGGTAGCCTGTACTCCATGGTAGCCTGTTCTCCATGATTCCCTGTTCTCTATGATACCCTGTTCTCCATGATACCCTCTTCTCCATGGGCCCTGTTCTCCATGGTAGCCTGTTCTCCATGAAGCCCTGTTCTCCATGGTACCCTGTTCTCCATGGGCCCTGGTCTCCATGGTAGCCTGTTCTCCATGGGCCCTGGTCTAAAGTAGTGCACCAAACAGGGAAAAGGGTTTCATTTGGGACACTGACTAATCAGACAAAGACAGTGAGAGCCCAGCCTCCAACTCAATATCTGACTACCAGAGAAACAGGCTTGAATGGAGGTAGAGGATGAATCACAGAACAAGAATGAGAGAGAGGAGAGGAGTCTGTTTTGTCAGAATTGAAAATGGCCTTCAAACTCATCTGTCCTCTCTTCCTCTCTCTCCTGCATTTCAAAGGACTGCAGGCAATTATTATTTCAATGCCAAACAATTTCAACCATTTTGTATTATTAGATTGTACCCTTTGATATGGCTGCTTGAGAGAGAGAGAGAGGTTCAGGTGGATATATATATATATATATATATATATATATATATATATATATATATATATATATATATATATATAGTCAGAGAGAGAGAGAGAGGGGTTCAGGTGGATATAGAGAGAGAGAGTGTTTGACAAAGGAACTAAAGGTCACGACCTTCACATGCCCCCGCATTCTGCAGCTCTGTGTGTGTCTACTGAGCCATGCTACACACACACACACACACACACACACACACACACACACACACACACACACACACACACACACACACACACACACACACACACACACACACACACACACACACACACACACACACACACACACACACACCTCGTTCCATACGGGCTGTTGAAATACCACACATTGACTCCCTAATATCAAGAGCATGTGAAGAACTCGAGGAGTGGTATCTATCTGTCTCTCTCTGAAGAACTCTAGGAGTGGTATCTGTCTGTCTCTCTGTGAAGAACTCTAGGAGTGGTATCTATCTGTCTCTCTGTGAAGACCTCTAGGAGTGGTATCTGTCTGTCTCTCTGTGAAGACCTCTATGAGTGGTATCTGTCTGTCTCTCTGTGAAGACTTCTAGGAGTGGTATCTGTCTGTCTCTCTGTGAAGAACTCTAGGAGTGGTATCTGTCTGTCTCTCTGTGAAGACCTCTAGGTGTGGTATCTGTCTGTCTCTCTGTGAAGACCTCTATGAGTGGTATCTGTCTGTCTCTCTGTGAAGACTTCTAGGAGTGGTATCTGTCTGTCTCTCTGTGACATTTACTGCTAAGGATTCCAGAACGATGAACATTTCTGTCGTGATGAAATTACTTGGCAAGACTCCAGATTGCAGTATTAAACAGGTGTGATTTGACGCCTTGAGATGAAAATATTTCTGGTAATTAGTTCAGTAAGAAAGACAGAACACTTTTATCCATTAAAAGTCTTGTTATTTTCACCCACTGTGTTCCAAAGAGATTCAGTCATTTGATATCTTCATGATGATTATTTTGTGACATTTTTTTTTTTTTTTAAAGACATTCGACTCCGCAGCATCAAAGATACTGTTGGCTGGACAGGAATCTGGAAACCATGGCTTTTGTCTTGAAACAAAATGTCACCCTATCCCCTATGTAGTGTCAAATGGGCCCTGGTCCAAAGTAGTGCACTATGGCTACGAGGATAACAGGTCAGATATATAACTGAAACCATTCAACTGAAATGGGTCTTCCTCATTTAACCCTCTGAATCAGAGAGGTGGGGGGGCTGCCTTAGTCAATATCCATGTTATCAACACCCGGGGAACAGTGGATTAACTGCCTCGCTCAGGAGCACAACGACAGATTTGTACCTTGTCAGTCCGGGGATTCGATCCAGCAACCTTTAGGTTACTGGCCCAGCGTTCCTACCCTCCAGGATACCTGCCACCCCTCACAGGAACCTAAGATCTGTTTTTCTTTAACTGTCTGATCCTCTCTGATCTCTGAGCTGCTCCAGGCAACCTTTTCATTAACACGGCTAATTAGAATGATTAGAGAGGTTAATATGACTGATAATGGCTGAGGAGAGATGGAGGGAGGGAGGGGACAGAGGGAGGGAGAGAGAGCAGTAAAGGCTGAGAGAGAGAAGAGAAAGAGGGGGGAGGTGGATAAAGAGACAGAGAGAGAGAGAGTGAGTGCATTGACCTCCTGTTCAGTCTCTCCATTCAGTGTTTAGGATGTCGATACTGTCTGGACCACGTCTGGGAGTTGAGACCCAGTCTCCTCCTCTCTCCATCCCTTCCATCTCCCCTCCTCCCCCTTTCCTCATTGACTCTGAGCCACAGAGCAAATACGCTACAGCAACATTGACGCAACATTGACAGGACAGACAATCGAGACACCCCAGAGAGAGAGAGAGGGGTAGATTTAGAGGGAGAAAGAGAGTGAGATACAGAGAGAGAGAGTGACAGAGAGAGAGACAGCGAGAGAGACAGAGAGAGAGACAGCGTGAGATAGAGCGACAGATAGAGAGAGAAAGAGAGATAGACAGAGAGAAAGTGATAGATTTTGAGGGAGAAAGACAGTGAGATCCAGAGAGAGAGAGACAGAGAGAGTGAGATAGAGACAGACAGAGTTGGAGAGAGAGAAAGAGAGATAGAAAGAGAGAGAGAGAGAGGGATAGATTTAGAGGAAGGGAGTGAGATACAGAGAGAGAGGGAGAGAGAGATTTGGAGAGCGAGAGAGTGAAATACAGAGAGAGAGAGGGAGAGTTAGCGAGAGAGGGGAAGAGAGACAGTCCTGGCTCCAGTTTATCTGATTCTGGGATGTCAGAACATCTACACTGGGTGTATATAACATTAAAATGTTGGATGGCAACGTGGACCAAACTCTTGTTAGTGTGTCCTCTAAGTATTAAGGATCTGTCATGTAGAAGCTTCAGGCCTTAATCAGCACAACCCCACGAGAAACAATTACACTCATTTAGAAACACCACCGACCTTCCAGCTGCCTTTAAACACAACCGCTGGGTCCCAAATCACACCCTGCTCTGTACGGGCTCCGGTCAAAAGCAGTGCACTACATAGGGGATAGGATGCCTTTTGGGATGTAACCACTGACTTCCTCCTTCTTCTTCCCATCAAACACAGAGACACACTTCAGATACACTTCAAATACACACACACACACACACACACACACACACACACACACACACACACACACACACACACACACACAGTCAGGAAGATGCATCCTGAGCCAGCTCCTAGTCTGTTTGTTTTACTTCCTGGTTATTTCTCCTGCGGTAAAACTCATTTGCTTGTGGCAGCCATGTTGCTCTTAACAGTCAGAGATCAGCGTCACTTTGACCTTGGTGAGGTCGCAGGGACAGAGGGAGATATCATCTGTTTCACTCTGGGGATAAACCATCTCTCCCAGAAGAGGGGAGAAGAGGAGAGGAGTAGGCAACTAGATACAGAGAGAGAGAGAGAGAGAGAGAGAGAGAGAGAGTAGATGACTGGAGAGAGAGAGAGAGAGAGTAGATGACTAGAGAGAGAGAGTAGATAACTAGAGAGAGAGAGAGAGTAGATGACTAGAGAGAGAGAGAGGGTAGATGACTAGAGAGAGAGAGAGAGTAGATGACTAGAGAGAGAGAGAGAGTAGATGACTAGAGAGAGAGAGAGAGAGAGAGAGTAGATGACTAGAGAGAGAGAGTAGATAACTAGAGAGAGAGAGAGAGAGAGTAGATGACTAGAGAGAGAGAGTAGATGACTAGAGAGAGAGAGAGAGAGAGAAGATGACTAGAGAGAGAGAGAGAGAGTAGATGACTAATGAGAGAGAGAGAGAGAGAGTAGATGACTAGAGAGAGAGAGTAGATAACTAGAGAGAGAGAGAGTAGATGACTAGAGAGAGAGAGTAGATAACTAGAGAGAGAGAGAGAGAGAGTAGATGACTAGAGAGAGAGAGAGGAGATGACTAGAGAGAGAGAGAGAGAGTAGATGACTAGAGAGAGAGAGAGAGAGAGAGAGTAGATGACTAGAGAGAGAGAGAGAGAGAGTAGATGACGAGAGAGAGAGAGTAGATGACTAGAGAGAGAGAGAGGGTAGATGACTAGAGAGAGAGAGAGAGTAGATGACTAGAGAGAGAGAGAGAGTAGATGACTAGAGAGAGAGGAGAGAGAGGGTAGATGACTAGAGAGAGAGTAGATGACTAGAGAGAGAGAGAGAGAGAGAGTAGATGACTAGAGAGAGAGAGAGAGTAGATGACTAGAGAGAGAGAGAGAGTAGATGACTAGAGAGAGAGAGAGGTAGATGACTAGAGAGAGAGAGAGTAGATGACTAGAGAGAGAGAGAGTAGATGACTAGAGAGAGAGAGAGTAGATGACTAGAGAGAGAGAGTAGATGACTAGAGAGAGAGAGAGAGTAGATGACTAGAGAGAGAGAGAGTAGATGACTAGAGAGAGAGAGTAGATGACTAGAGAGAGAGAGAGAGAGTAGATGACTAGAGAGAGAGAGAGTAGATGACTAGAGAGAGAGAGAGAGAGTAGATGACTAGAGAGAGAGAGAGGTAGATGACTAGAGAGAGAGAGAGAGAGTAGATGACTAGAGAGAGAGAGTAGATGACTAGAGAGAGAGAGGGTAGATGACTAGAGAGAGAGAGAGGGTAGATGACTAGAGAGAGAGAGAGAGTAGATGACTAGAGAGAGAGAGAGAGGTAGATGACTAGAGAGAGAGAGAGTAGATGACTAGAGAGAGAGAGAGAGGGTAGATGACTAGAGAGAGAGAGAGGTAGATGACTAGAGAGAGAGAGTAGATGACTAGAGAGAGAGAGAGAGAGAGTAGATGACTAGAGAGAGAGAGTAGATGACTAGAGAGAGAGAGAGGTAGATGACTAGAGAGAGAGAGAGGGTAGATGACTAGAGAGAGAGAGAGTAGATGACTAGAGAGAGAGAGAGTAGATGACTAGAGAGAGAGAGAGAGTAGATGACTAGAGAGAGAGAGAGAGAGGTAGATGACTAGAGAGAGAGAGAGAGTAGATGACTAGAGAGAGAGAGAGAGAGTAGATGACTAGAGAGAGAGAGAGTAGATGACTAGAGAGAGAGAGAGAGAGTAGATGACTAGAGAGAGAGAGAGAGGTAGATGACTAGAGAGAGAGAGAGAGAGTAGATGACTAGAGAGAGAGAGAGTAGATGACTAGAGAGAGAGAGAGTAGATGACTAGAGAGAGAGAGAGTAGATGACTAGAGAGAGAGAGTAGATGACTAGAGAGAGAGAGAGAGAGAGAGTAGATGACTAGAGAGAGAGAGAGTAGATGACTAGAGAGAGAGAGAGTAGATGACTAGAGAGAGAGAGAGAGGTAGATGACTAGAGAGAGAGAGTAGATGACTAGAGAGAGAGAGAGAGAGGTAGATGACTAGAGAGAGAGAGAGGTAGATGACTAGAGAGAGAGAGAGAGTAGATGACTAGAGAGAGAGAGAGTAGATGACTAGAGAGAGAGAGAGAGAGAGTAGATGACTAGAGAGAGAGAGAGAGGTAGATGACTAGAGAGAGAGAGAGAGAGTAGATGACTAGAGAGAGAGAGAGGGTAGATGACTAGAGAGAGAGAGAGAGTAGATGACTAGAGAGAGAGAGAGTAGATGACTAGAGAGAGAGAGAGAGGTAGATGACTAGAGAGAGAGAGAGTAGATGACTAGAGAGAGAGAGAGAGAGGTAGATGACTAGAGAGAGAGAGAGTAGATGACTAGAGAGAGAGAGAGAGAGGTAGATGACTAGAGAGAGAGAGAGTAGATGACTAGAGAGAGAGAGAGAGGTAGATGACTAGAGAGAGAGAGAGTAGATGACTAGAGAGAGAGAGAGGGTAGATGACTAGAGAGAGAGAGAGAGTAGATGACTAGAGAGAGAGAGAGGGTAGATGACTAGAGAGAGAGAGAGGGTAGATGACTAGAGAGAGAGAGAGTAGATGACTAGAGAGAGAGAGAGAGAGTAGATGACTAGAGAGAGAGAGAGTAGATGACTAGAGAGAGAGAGAGTAGATGACTAGAGAGAGAGAGAGAGATAGATGACTGAGAGAGAGAGAGAGAGAGAGTAGATGACTAGAGAGAGAGAGAGAGTAGATGACTAGAGAGAGAGAGAGGTAGATGACTAGAGAGAGAGAGAGAGTAGATGACTGAGAGAGAGAGAGTAGATGACTAGAGAGAGAGAGAGAGAGAGTAGATGACTAGAGAGAGAGAGAGTAGATGACTAGAGAGAGAGAGAGGTAGATGACTAGAGAGAGAGAGAGTAGATGACTAGAGAGAGAGAGTAGATGACTAGAGAGAGAGAGAGAGAGGTAGATGACTAGAGAGAGAGAGAGTAGATGACTAGAGAGAGAGAGAGAGAGTAGATGACTAGAGAGAGAGAGAGTAGATGACTAGAGAGAGAGAGAGAGAGAGAGTAGATGACTAGAGAGAGAGAGAGGGTAGATGACTAGAGAGAGAGAGTAGATGACTAGAGAGAGAGAGAGGGTAGATGACTAGAGAGAGAGAGAGTAGATGACTAGAGAGAGAGAGAGTAGATGACTAGAGAGAGAGAGAGAGAGTAGATGACTAGAGAGAGAGAGAGAGTAGATGACTAGAGAGAGAGAGAGTAGATGACTAGAGAGAGAGAGAGTAGATGACTAGAGAGAGAGAGAGAGGGTAGATGACTAGAGAGAGAGAGAGAGTAGATGACTAGAGAGAGAGAGAGAGTAGATGACTAGAGAGAGAGAGAGTAGATGACTAGAGAGAGAGAGAGAGGTAGATGACTAGAGAGAGAGAGAGTAGATGACTAGAGAGAGAGAGAGGGTAGATGACTAGAGAGAGAGAGAGGTAGATGACTAGAGAGAGAGAGAGAGGTAGATGACTAGAGAGAGAGAGAGTAGATGACTAGAGAGAGAGAGAGAGGGTAGATGACTAGAGAGAGAGAGAGTAGATGACTAGAGAGAGAGAGAGTAGATGACTAGAGAGAGAGAGAGGGTAGATGACTAGAGAGAGAGAGAGAGAGGTAGATGACTAGAGAGAGAGAGAGTAGATGACTAGAGAGAGAGAGAGAGTAGATGACTAGAGAGAGAGAGAGGTAGATGACTAGAGAGAGAGAGAGAGGGTAGATGACTAGAGAGAGAGAGAGAGGTAGATGACTAGAGAGAGAGAGTAGATGACTAGAGAGAGAGAGAGTAGATGACTAGAGAGAGAGAGAGAGATAGATGACTAGAGAGAGAGAGAGGGTAGATGACTAGAGAGAGAGAGTAGATGACTAGAGAGAGAGAGGGTAGATGACTAGAGAGAGAGAGTAGATGACTAGAGAGAGAGAGAGAGTAGATGACTAGAGAGAGAGAGAGTAGATGACTAGAGAGAGAGAGAGAGGTAGATGACTAGAGAGAGAGAGTAGATGACTAGAGAGAGAGAGAGGGTATATGACTAGAGAGAGAGAGAGTAGATGACTAGAGAGAGAGAGTAGATGACTAGAGAGAGAGAGTAGATGACTAGAGAGAGAGAGAGTAGATGACTAGAGAGAGAGAGAGTAGATGACTAGAGAGAGAGAGAGTAGATGACTAGAGAGAGAGAGAGAGTGAGTAGATGACTAGAGAGAGAGAGAGTAGATGACTAGAGAGAGAGAGAGGTAGATGACTAGAGAGAGAGAGAGTAGATGACTAGAGAGAGAGAGAGAGGGTAGATGACTAGAGAGAGAGAGAGTAGATGACTAGAGAGAGAGAGAGAGTAGATGACTAGAGAGAGAGAGAGGGTAGATGACTAGAGAGAGAGAGAGAGGAGATGACTAGAGAGAGAGAGAGAGAGAGAGAGAGAGAGTAGATGACTAGAGAGAGAGAGAGAGTAGATGACTAGAGAGAGAGAGAGGGTATATGACTAGAGAGAGAGAGAGTAGATGACTAGAGAGAGAGAGTAGATGACTAGAGAGAGAGAGTAGATGACTAGAGAGAGAAAGAGTAGATGACTAGAGAGAGAGAGAGTAGATGACTAGAGAGAGAGAGAGTAGATGACTAGAGAGAGAGAGAGGGTAGATGACTAGAGAGAGAGAGTAGATGACTAGAGAGAGAGAGAGGGTAGATGACTAGAGAGAGAGAGAGTAGATGACTAGAGAGAGAGAGAGTAGATGACTAGAGAGAGAGAGTAGATGACTAGAGAGAGAGAGAGGGTAGATGACTAGAGAGAGAGAGAGAGGTAGATGACTAGAGAGAGAGAGAGTAGATGACTAGAGAGAGAGAGTAGATGACTAGAGAGAGAGAGTAGATGACTAGAGAGAGAGAGAGAGTAGATGACTAGAGAGAGAGAGAGGGTAGATGACTAGAGAGAGAGAGAGAGGTAGATGACTAGAGAGAGAGAGAGTAGATGACTAGAGAGAGAGAGAGTAGATGACTAGAGAGAGAGAGAGAGTAGATGACTAGAGAGAGAGAGAGTAGATGACTAGAGAGAGAGAGAGGGTAGATGACTAGAGAGAGAGAGAGAGGGTAGATGACTAGAGAGAGAGAGTAGATGACTAGAGAGAGAGAGAGAGAGAGTAGATGACTGGAGAGAGAGAGAGTAGATGACTAGAGAGAGAGAGAGAGTAGATGACTAGAGAGAGAGAGAGGGTATATGACTAGAGAGAGAGAGAGTAGATGACTAGAGAGAGAGAGTAGATGACTAGAGAGAGAGAGTAGATGACTAGAAAGAGAGAGTAGATGACTAGAAAGAGAGAGTAGATGACTAGAGAGAGAGAGAGTAGATGACTAGAGAGAGAGAGAGAGTAGATGACTAGAGAGAGAGAGGTATATGACTAGAGAGAGAGAGAGTAGATGACTAGAGAGAGAGAGAGAGGGTAGATGACTAGAGAGAGAGAGTAGATGACTAGAGAGAGAGAGGGTAGATGACTAGAGAGAGAGAGAGGGTAGATGACTAGAGAGAGAGAGTAGATGACTAGAGAGAGAGAGAGAGAGGGTAGATGACTAGAGAGATAGAGAGGGTAGATGACTAGACAGAGAGAGAGAGGAGATGACTAGAGAGAGAGAGAGAGAGAGTAGATGACTAGAGAGAGAGAGAGTAGATGACTAGAGAGAGAGAGAGAGGGTAGATGACTAGAGAGAGAGAGTAGATGACTAGAGAGAGAGAGGGTAGATGACTAGAGAGAGAGAGAGGGTAGATGACTAGAGAGAGAGAGTAGATGACTAGAGAGAGAGAGAGAGAGGGTAGATGACTAGAGAGAGTAGAGAGGGTAGATGACTAGACAGAGAGAGAGAGGAGATGACTAGAGAGAGAGAGAGAGAGAGGAGTAGATGACTAGAGAGAGAGAGAGTAGATGACTAGAGAGAGAGAGAGGAGCTGAGGAGGGTAGATGACTAGAGAGAGAGAGAGTAGATGACTAGAGAGAGAGAGAGTGGTAGATGACTAGAGAGAGAGAGAGAGAGGGTAGATGACTAGAGAGAGAGAGGTAGATGACTAGAGAGAGAGAGAGAGTAGATGACTAGAGAGAGAGAGAGAGAGTAGATGACTAGAGAGAGAGAGAGAGTAGATGACTAGAGAGAGAGAGAGGGTAGATGACTAGAGAGAGAGAGAGAGAGCGGTAGATGACTAGAGAGAGAGAGTAGATGACTAGAGAGAGAGAGAGAGTAGATGACTAGAGAGAGAGAGAGAGGGTAGATGACTAGAGAGAGAGAGTAGATGACTAGAGAGAGAGAGAGAGTAGATGACTAGAGAGAGAGAGTAGATGACTAGAGAGAGAGAGAGAGTAGATGACTAGAGAGAGAGAGTAGATGACTAGAGAGAGAGAGAGGGTATATGACTAGGGAGAGAGAGAGTAGATGACTAGAGAGAGAGAGTAGATGACTAGAAAGAGAGAGTAGATGACTAGAGAGAGAGAGAGTAGATGACTAGAGAGAGAGAGAGTAGATGACTAGAGAGAGAGAGAGGGTAGATGACTAGAGAGAGAGTAGATGACTAGAGAGAGAGAGAGGGTAGATGACTAGAGAGAGAGAGAGTAGATGACTAGACAGAGAGAGTAGATGACTAGAGAGAGAGAGAGAGAGGGTAGATGACTAGAGAGACAGAGAGAGATGAGATGACTAGAGAGAGAGAGAGAGAGAGTAGATGACTAGAGAGAGAGAGAGAGAGAGTAGATGACTAGAGAGATAGAGAGTAGATGACTAGAGAGAGAGAGAGAGGTAGATGACTAGAGAGAGAGAGAGAGGGTAGATGACTAGAGAGAGAGAGTAGATGACTAGAGAGAGAGAGAGATGTTCGAGGTGTCTCAGGGTGTTTAATACATAAATAGTGGAGGATTGTTCAGGTATATCATTATGTCATAAAGCAGCTAGACGCCTCTGTCTCTGCGTTGCGACGGTGTACTTCATTTATTAAGACTGTGCTCAGATCGATACATACTCTCCACACTGCCTGATGACAACATAATCTCATCATCAGGAATTTGGCTTCAGTCGTCAGCAACATGAGCTACTGCACTGCTTATCTGAGATGAGAGAGAGAGAGAGAGAGAGAGAGAGAGAGAGAGAGAGAGAGAGAGAGAGAGAGAGAGAGAGAGAAAGAGAAAAAGAGACAGAGAGTAATAGCCTATTGTGAGTTGAGTGTTTTACTCAGAACTTAGAAACCTTTTGTTTAAAACAACACACCAATGATTTGTGTGCTCAGGTTAACACAGCCTGAATGGACCAGTAGCTGTGTAGACTGACTGGTTAGATTGACCCCCCCCCCCCACACATACACAGACTGGTAGAGTGATCTGAGTGGAACAGGGTGTTGGCCAACCATACCTCTCACCTTAAGCCCTACACACAAGCAGTACAATTGAACGCAACTCTAAGAACAAGGAAGTAGTGGAGTGTACCCTATGTCCCAAACACAGCAAGTAGCCACTCACATGGCCCCCTATTCCCTTATGGGCACTGGTCAACGTAGTGCACTACATAGGGAATATGTGTCAGTTGGGATGTTGTCCACCTTTTCTTCCTGTTGGCATATTCACACCACACTCAGCACCAACATTGCTTTGCTTTAACAGCAAGATACATAAAATATGTGATTGCAGTAAATACTATCTGATCCTGCAGTTTGTGCTGTGTGTGCAGGATACAACCGCTGAGAGCATCAGGACAACGTCCATACCACAAACTGATACAACCGCTGAGAGCATCAGGACAACGTCCATACCACAAACTGATACAACCGCTGAGAGCATCAGGACAACCTCCATACCACAAACTGATACAACCGCTGAGAGCATCAGGACAACGTCCATACCACAAACTGATACAACCGCTGAGAGCACCAGGACAACCTCCATACCACAAAATGATACAACCGCTGAGAGCATCAGGACAACGTCCATACCACAAACTGATACAACCGCTGAGAGCATCAGGACAACGTCCATACCACAAACTGATACAACCGCTGAGAGCATCAGGACAACGTCCATACCAATAACTGATACAACCGCTGAGAGCATCAGGACAACCTCCATACCACAAACTGAAAAAACGGCTGAGAGCATCAGAACAACCTCCATACCACAAACTGATACAACCGCTGAGAGCATCAGAACAACCTCCTGACCACAAACTGATACAACCGCTAAGAGCATCAGGACAACCTCCATACCACAAACTGATACAACCGCTGAGAGCATCAGGACAACCTCCATACCACAAACTGATACAACCGCTGAGAGCATCAGGACAACCTCCATACCACAAACTTATACAACCGCTGAGAGCATCAGGACAACCTCCATACCACAAACTGATACAACCACTGAGAGCATCAGGACAACCTCCATACCACAAACTGATACAACCGCTGAGAGCATCAGGACAACCTCCATACCACAAACTGATACAACCGCTGAGAGCATCAGGACAACCTCCATACCACAAACTGACACAACCGCTGAGAGCATCAGAACAACCTCCATACCACAAACTGATACAACCGCTGAGAGCATCAGAACAACCTCCATACCACAAACTGATACAACCGCTGAGAGCATCAGAACAACCTCCATACCACAAACTGACACAACCGCTGAGAGCATCAGGACAACCTCCATACCACAAAGTGATACAACCGCTGAGAGCATCAGGACAACCTCCATACCACAAACTGATACAACCGCTGAGAGCATCAGGACAACCTCCATACCACAAACTGATACAACCGCTGAGAGCATCAGGACAACGTCCATACCACAAACTGATACAACCGCTGAGAGCATCAGGACAACCTCCATACCACAAACTGATACAACCGCTGAGAGCATCAGGACAACCTCCATACCACAAACTGATACAACCGCTGAGAGAATCAGGACAACCTCCATACCACAAACTGATACAACCGCTGAGAGCATCAGGACAACCTCCATACCACAAACTGATACAACCGCTGAGAGCATCAGGACAACCTCCATACCACAAACTGATACAACCGCTGAGAGCATCAGGACAACCTCCATACCACAAACTGATACAACCGCTGAGAGCATCAGGACAACCTCCATACCACAAACTGATACAACCGCTGAGAGCATCAGGACAACCTCCATACCACAAACTGATACAACCGCTGAGAGCATCAGGACAACCTCCATACCACAAACTGATACAACCGCTGAGAGCATCAGGACAACCTCCATACCACAAACTGATACAACCGCTGAGAGCATCAGGACAACCTCCATACCACAAACTGATACAACCGCTGAGAGCATCAGGACAACCTCCATACCACAAACTGATACAACCGCTGAGAGCATCAGGACAACCTCCATACCACAAAGTGATACAACCGCTGAGAGCATCAGGACAACCTCCATACCACAAACTGATACAACCGCTGAGAGCATCAGGACAACGTCCATACCACAAACTGATACAACCGCTGAGAGCATCAAGACAACCTCCTGACCACAAACTGATAACAACAACATTGTAGAGAAAATACTAAACAGCACCTGGCTGTCAATTCTTCCACCCGAGGCAGGGCCAAATCTAGTAGAAACACACACACACACACACACACACACACACACACACACACACACACACACACACACACACACACACACACACACACACACACACACACACACACACACACACACACACACACACACACACACACACAGGTGTCAGGTTTCACGCTGTGATACTCTAGATAATAAGAAATAATCTGATTAGGACACAATATGCTGTATGCTGACACAGTGGTACCTTGTTCACAACAGTCTCCCTACAGACACAGTGGTACCTTGTTCACAACAGTCTCCCTACAGACACAGTGGTACCTTGTTCACAACAGTCTCCCTACAGACACAGTGGTACCTTGTTCACAACAGTCTCCCTACAGACACAGTGGTACCTTGTTCACAACAGTCTCCCTACAGACACAGGGGTAACCTTGTTCACAACATTCTCCTTACATATTTTTCATTTTTAACATGGAGAATACATAATTTTTCCAATGCAAATGAGATTATAAGAGTGAGAAAGTGTTCATACCATTTATAACTAATTTGTTAAAAAAATGTTCAACGAAGCCGTTTTCATCTCAATATAAAATAATTTCTGGGTAACAATGAAGTACCTTACTGTGATTGTTTTCACTTAAAATTAGACCGCTGGAGCCATGGCAGTTCACAATCATCTAGCAAGCAGGGAGAGTACTTGATGATAGTTAATGGAAACAGAGAGAGAATTAACCATCTAACCATGAGGAATTAATGTGTCAGAAAAAGAAAATCGACCTTCATCCAATTACGGCAAATTCCTTAGTGAATCTATGAGACCAGGTCGGTCTGGGAGTGGTCTGAGTGGGGAGAGGAAAACTAAACAACGATCTGTTATTGGCAGAGAGGGTTGGAACTCTCTTTGTTATTGGTCTACACTGCATTGGGGCAGCAGGTAGCCTGGTGGTTAGAGCGTTGGACTAGTAACCGAAAGGTTGCAAGATTGAATCCCTGAGCTGACAAGATAAAAAACGGTCGTTCTGCCCCTGGCAGTTAACCCACTGTTCCCCGGTAGGCCGTCATTGTAAATAAGAATTTATTCTTAACTGACTTGCCAAGTTAAATAAAATAAAATCCATAGATTAACCTAGCTAGAGCTTAAATGGAGGGTGTAGTGTAGTGTCGTGTCGTGTCGTGTCGTGCAGTGTAGTGTCGTGTCGTGTAGTGTCGATGAGAGAAAGAGACCCCCCCCCACTGTGTTTGACTTTGGGACGAGACAACCGTTTGAATCTTACCAAGGAGAAGCATTACCACACTAACTCTGTTTATAGTTTACACTTCAGCTAGACTGACTGACTGGCTGACTGACTGACTGGCTGACTGACTGGCTGACTGGCTGGCTGACTGGCTGGCTGACTGTATGTCTTACCTGATATAGTTTACACAACAGCTAGACTGACTGACTGACTGACTGACTGACTGACTGACTGACTGACTGACTGACTGACTGACTGGCTGACTGACTGGCTGACTGGCTGACTGGCTGGCTGGCTGGCTGGCTGTATGTCTTACCTCATGTTATACCACTGGTGTTGATAATAAAAACATGGACTTCAATAGAATAGGATAATAAGCAGACATTTAACAGACAAAAGATATAACAACACGTTCCATCCAATCAACAGTAATCCACTAGCAACATACAGTATTATAGAAAGACAAAACACAGGGCAGGTCTGACAAAGCAACACTGTGGCATAGACAGCCTCTATTCAACATTGTGGTATAGACAGCCCCTATTCAACACTGTGGTATGAACACTTCTATTCAACACTGTGGTATGAACAGCCTCTATTCAACACTGTGGTATAGACAGCCTCTATTCAACACTGTGGTATAAACAGCCCCTATTCAACACTGTGGTATGAACAACCTCTATTCAACACTGTGGTATGAACAGCCTCTATTCAACAATGTGGTATAGACAGCCTCTATTCCACAGTGTGGTATAAACAGCCCCTATTCAACACTGTGGTATGAATAACCTCTATTCAACACTGTGGTATGAACAGCCTCTATTCAACACTGTGGTATAGACAGCCTCTATTCAACACTGTGGTATGAACAGCCTCTATTCAACACTGTGGTATGAACAGGCTCTATTCAACACTGTGGTATGAACAGGCTCTATTCAACACTGTGGTAAAGACAGCCTCTATTCAACACTGTGGTATGAACAGCCTCTATTCAACACTATGGTATAGACAGCCCGTATTCAACACTGTGGTATAGACAGCCTCTATTCAACACTGTGGTATAGACAGGCTCTATTCAACACTGTGGTATGAACAGTCTCTATTCAACACTATGGTATAGACAGCCTCTATTCAACACTGTGGTATGAACAGTCTCTATTCAACACTGTGGTATAGACAGCCTCTATTCAACACTGTGGTATAGACAGCCCCTATTCAACACTGTGGTATGAACAGCCTCTATTCAACACTGTGGTATAGACAGCCTCTATTCAACACTGTGGTATGAACAGCCTCTATTCAACACTATGGTATAGACAGCCTGTATTCAACACTGTGGTATGAACATCCTCTATTCAACACTGTGGTATGAACAGCCTCTATTCAACACTGTGGTATGAACAGCCTCTATTCAACACTGTGGTATGAACAGCCTCTATTCAACACTATGGTATAGACAGCTTCTATTCAACACTGTGGTATGAACAGCCTCTATTCAACACTGTGGTATAGACAGCCCCTATTCAACACTGTGGTATAGACAGCCCCTATTCAACACTGTGGTATAGACAGACTCTATTCAACACTGTGGTATAGACAGACTCTATTCAACACTGGTATGAACAGCCTCTATTCAACACTATGGTATAGACAGCCCCTATTCAACACTGTGGTATTAACAGCCTCTATTCAACAATATGGTATAGACAACCTCTATTCAACACTGTGGTATGAACAGTCTCTATTCAACACTGTGGTATAGACAGCCTCTATTCAACACTGTGGTATAGACAGCCCCTATTCAACACTGTGGTATGAACAGACTCTATTCAACACTGTGGTATAGACAGCCTCTATTCAACACTGTGGTATAGACAGCCTCTATTCAACACTGTGGTATAGACAGCCCCTATTCAACACTGTGGTATGAACAGTCTCTATTCAACACTGTGGTATAGACAGCCCCTATTCAACACTGTGGTATGAACAGTCTATATTCAACACTGTGGTATAGACAGCCTCTATTCAACACTGTGGTAGACAGTCTCTATTCAACACTGTGGTATAGACAGCCCCTATTCAACACTGTGGTATAGACAGCCCCTATTCAACACTGTGGTATGAGCAGGCTCTATTCAACACTGTGGTATAGACAGCCCCTATTCAACACTGTGGTATAGACAGCCCCTATTCAACACTGTGGCATAGACAGCCTCTATTCAACACTGTGGTATAGACAGCCCCTATTCAACACTGTGGTATAAACAGCCGCTATTCAACACTGTGGTATAAACAGCCCCTATTCAACACTGTGGTATAGACAGCCCCTATTCAACACTGTGGTATGAACAGTCTCTATTCAACACTGTGGTATAGATAGCCTCTATTCAACACTGTGGTATAGACAGCCCCTATTCAACACTGTGGTATAGACAGCCTCTATTCAACACTGTGGTATAGACAGCCTCTATTCAACACTGTGGTATAGACAGCCCCTATTCAACACTGTGGTATAGACAGCCTCTATTCAACACTGTGGTATAGACAGCCCTATTCAACACTGTGGTATAGACAGCCCCTATTCAACACTGTGGTATGAACAGCCTCTATTCAACACTGTGGTATGAACAGCCTCTATTCAACACTATGGTATAGACAGCTTCTATTCAACACTGTGGTATAGACAGCCTCTATTCAACACTGTGGTATAGACAGCCCCTATTCAACACTGTGGTATAGACAGCCCCTATTCAACACTGTGGTATAGACAGCCCCTATTCAACACTGTGGTATAGCCAGCCGCTATTCAACACTGTGAATGTCACTGCTACAACTGCTAGCCAGTTAGCTTGGGTGCTTGACTGCTGTTGTTATGACAGAACTCTCGGGTCAACCCTTGAAGAGATGGGTGGGGTTAAGGCTTAAGAGGGTGTGAACGACGCTGAATGGGTGCAGACAAGGTAAGGCTCTCCAGCATGTGCACCAAAACATTCAAAGGGCATTTTCTCAAAAGTGAGGTTACATGTTTATCAACTTTCAAAGCAGAATTACTTTCTCATTGTTTCCTCAAATGCACCATTGCAATTGTTGCTGCATAAGACCGAATCAAGGCGGTCGGTCACATTTATCCTGAGAATCCCTGGTAAGAACCCAGAGGAAGATTCAGAAGAGGCCCCTGTGGGAAACCCCATGTAGTGATGAGCCTATAAAACCTACAGTCCTTCAGAACACAGCTGGTGGCTTCTACACACACACACACACACACACACACACACACACACACACACACACACACACACACACACACACACACACACACACACACACACACACACACACACACACACACACACACACACACACACACACACACACACACACAAACATACAATGAGACACACACACACACAATGAGACACACACACACACACTGACAGTGATGTATACCCCTCTCTCTCTTAGGTTTAGTATAACACAGTATCAACAGGGTTAGGTGCAGAATAACACGGTATCAACAGGGTTAGGTGTAGTATAACACGGTATCAACAGGGTTAGGTGCAGAATAACACGGTATCAACAGGGTTAGGTGTAGTATAACACGGTATTAACAGGGTTAGGTGTAGTATAACACGGTATCAACAGGGTTAGGTGTAGTATAACACGTTATCAACAGGGTTAGGTGCAGTATAACAGGGTATCAACAGGGTTAGGTGTAGTATAACACGGTATCAACAGGGTTAGGTGTAGTATAACACGGTATCAACAGGGATAGGTGCAGTATAACACGGTATCAACAGGGTTAGGTGTAGAATAACACGGTATCAACAGGGTTAGGTGTAGTATAACACGGTATCAACAGGTATAGGTGTAGTATAATACGGTATCAACAGGGTTAGGTGTAGTATAACACGGTATCAACAGGTATAGGTCTAGTATAATACGGTATCAACAGGGTTAGGTGTAGTATAACACGGTATCAACAGGTATAGGTGTAGTATGACACATCTTAAATGAAAGACTCTTTCCATTAAGTCATGACATATCTAATCCCCTTAAAGGAGAGGAGAGAGTCTTTCCTTTAAATCATGACATATCTAATCCCAGAGGAGAGAGTCTTTCCTTTAAATCATGACATATCTAATACCCTTAAAGGAGAGGAGAGAGTCTTTCCTTTAAATCATGACATATCTAATCCCAGAGGAGAGAGTCTTTCTTTTAAGTCATGATATATCTAATCCCCTTAAAGGAGAGGAGAGAGTCTTTCCTTTAAATCACGACATATCTAATCCCCTTAAAGGAGAGGAGAGTCTTTCCTTTAAATCATGACATATCTAATCCCCTTAAAGGAGAGGAGAGAGTCTTTCCTTTAAATCATGATATATCTAATCCCCTTAAAGGAGAGGAGAGAGTCTAACCCTAAAACTAACCCTAGCTCCTAAACCTTAACGTAATTTCTAACACTAATTCTAACCTTAACCCTAAACCCCCAAGAAATAGCATTTGACCTCATGGGGATTAACAAAATATCCCCAGTTGGTCAAATTGTGGACTTCAGGTCCCCAGAAGAATAGTTAAACATGTCAACACACACACACTACTAACAGTCAGAATGACCCAGCCTATACAGCCTTCCTAAATTATTCAACAGGGGAACTTGGATTTGGAGAATTTGCAGATAAATAAAACATAACACAGGGTTAAGCGTCTACAATATTTTACACACTACACTATACTATACAAATGGACAATTCATCTTCAAAATCTTTGCTGAAACGGCAGTGATTCTTCAGGCTGAACCCCTCCTGGGGGTATTGACAGGGCAAATGGAAAAGAGTGAGAGGGAGAGTCAGTAGGGCTCAAATGGCACCCTACTCCCTATATAGAGCACTACATTTCACCTTAGTGCCCTATCCAGTCAGTATCACAACACCAGTCCCCCAAAGTGCTATACCGGTACCAGTGTCTATATAATATATATAATATGGTAAACAACAAGGGGTTGGGATGATACCAGTGTCTATATAATATATATCTATAATATGGTAAACCACAAGGGGTTGGGATGATACCAGTATCTATATAATATAATTCTATAATATGTTAAACCACAAGGGGTTGGGATGATACCAGTGTCTATATAATATCTATAATATGGTAAACCACAAGGGGTTGGGATGATACCAGTATCTATACAATATATATCTATAATATGTTAAACCACAAGGGGTTGGGATGATACCAGTGTCTATATAATATCTATAATATGGTAAACCACAAGGGGTTGGGATGATACCAGTGTCTATATAATATATATCTATAATATGGTAAACCACAAGGGGTTGGGATGATACCAGTATCTATATAATATATTTCTATAATATGTTAAACCACAAGGGGTTGGGATGATACCAGTGTCTATATAATATCTATAATATGGTAAACCACAAGGGGTTGGGATGATACCAGTATCTATATAATATATATCTATAATATGGTAAACCACAAGGAATTTCTTTCCTCCATTCTGTTAGATGTTTTCTTCTATTCTAATGGTTGATTTTCTATGTGAGTCTCAGATCATCTACATCCAGTTCTGATGCAGGGTAACTTAATAATCACCTCAGTTCCATATCCCTCCCTCCCTCCCTCCCTACCTCCCTCCCGCTACTGCAGAAACAAAGTCTCAAAAATAAATGCATCTTAACGCACAAGAAGGGAGGAATGGAAAGGAGGGAGAAGAAGGGAGAGAGAGAGAGGACGGGAAAGGGCGAGACAGAGAGGATGGAGGAGAAGGGAGAGATAGGAAGGAGGGAGGAGAAGGGAGAGATATAGAGGAGGGAGAAGGGATAGAGAGAGAGGAGGGAGGAGAAGGGAGAGATAGGAAGGAGGGAGGAGAAGGGAGAGATATAGAGGAGGGAGAAGGGAGAGAGAGAGAGGAGGGAGGAGAAGGGAGAGATAGAGAGGAGGGAGAAGAAGGGAGAGAACGACAGAGGGAGGGAGAGGGGGAAAAGACCGACAGAGAGATGGAGAGGGGGAAAAGACCGACAGAGGGAGAGAGGGTGGAGAGATGGAGAGAGAGAGGGATAGAAAAAATATAAAACATCAATATGAAAAGCAGTTTACATAATGATATTTACCCACAAGTAGGGAGAGACGGAGAGATGAAGAGAAAGGGGGAAATAGAGGAGAGATGGAGGGATGAAGAGAAAGGGGGGGATGAGAGGAGAGATGGAGGGATGAAGAGAAAGGGGGATGAGAGGAGAGATGGAGGCGGGGTTGAAGAAAGAAGAAACATCAATATGAAAAGCAGTTTATCTGAAATAGAATTCTGAATGCTGATATTCATCTGATGGGAGGGAGGGAGGCTGCACTTTCTCTCCTCTCCCCCTCCTCTCTCCTCTCCCCCTCCTCTCCCCCTTCTCTTCTCCCTCCTCCCTCATCCCCCTTCTCTCCCCCCTCTCTGATCCCCCTTCTCTCCTCCCTCCTCTCTCCACTCCCCCTTCTCACCCTCCTCCTTCCTCCTCTCTCCTCCCTCCTCTCTCCACTCCCCCTTCGCTCCCTCCTCTCTCCCCCCCTCTCTCCTCCCCCTCTCTTCTCTCTCCTCTGTCCTTCTCTCTCCTCCCTCCACTCCCCCCTTCTCTCCCTCCTCCTTCCTCCTCTCTCCTCCCCCTCTCTCCTCCCTCCTTCTCTCCTCCCCCATTCTCTCCCTCCTCCTCTCTCCTCCCTCCTTCTCTCCTCCCCTCCTCTCTCCCCCCTCCTCTCTCCATCCTCCTATCTCCTCTCCCCCCTTCTCTCCTCCCCCCTTCTCTCCTCCCCCCTTCTCTCCTCCTCCGTTCATCCCCCATGCACACAAACAAGTAGCCGTGGATGGTAGATGTTTATGGTGACATCTTACTCTTGACTCTGATTGGTTCATCTCTATGACTTATTAATGAGAGTAAATCTAGCTGGCGGGTTCTCAGAGAGGTGCTGCACTACACACACACACACACACACACACACACACACACACACACACACACACACACACACACACACACACACACACACACACACACACACACACACACACACACACACCTCCACTGAAACAGACATAACCACCTAAAAAAACATCACCCAGAGTTAAACAACACTAGTGTAGGACTGATGAAACATTATCTGGTTTTAAAACGTACATTCTTCTGTCGCGATGTTCTGTTCTGTCACCATGTTATGTTCTGTCACCATGTTCTGTTCTGTTACCATGTTCTGTTCTGCTACCACGTTCTGTGACCATGTTCTGTTCTGTTCTGTCACCGTGTTCTGTTCTGTCACCATGTTCTGTTCTATTCTGTCACTATGTTCTGTTCTGTTCTGTCACCATGTTCTGTTCTGTCACCATGTTCTGTTCTGACACCACGTTCTGTTCTGACACCACGTTCTGTTCTGTCATCATGTTCTGTTCTGTCACCATGTTCTGTTCTGACACCACGTTCTGTTCTGTCACCATGTCCTGTTCTTCTCACTATGTTCTGTTCTGTCATCACGATCTGTTCTGTCATCACAATCTGTTCTGTCACCATGTTCTGTTCTGTCACTATGTTCTGGTTCTGTTCTGACACCATGTTCTGTTCTGTCACTATGTTCTGTTCTGTCACTATGTTCTGTTCAGTCACTATGTTCTGGTTCTGTTCGGACACCATGTTCTGTTCTGACACCATGTTCTGTTCTGTCACTATGTTCTGTTCTGTCACCATGTACTGTTCTGTAACCATGTTCTGTTCTATCATCATGTTCTGTTCTATCATCATGTTCTGTTCTGTCACCATGTTAAGTTCTGTGACCACGTTCTGTTCTGTCACCACGTTCTGTTCTGTCACCATGTTCTGTTCTGTTCTGTCACTATGTTCTGTTCTGTCACCATGTTCTGTTCTGTTCTGTCGCTATGTTCTGTTCTGACACCATGTTCTCTTCTGTCACTGCGTTCTGTTCTGTCACCACGTTCTGCTCTGTCACCACGTTCTGCTCTGTCACCATGTTCTGTTCTTTCACCATGTTCTGTTCTGTTCTGTCACCATTTTCTGTTCTGTCACCATGTTCTGTTATGTTCTGACGCTATGTTCTGTTCTGTCACCATGTTCTGTTCTGTTCTGACACCATGTTCTGTTCTGTTCTGTTCTGTCACCGTGTTCTGTTCTGTCACCGTGTTCTGTTCTGTTCTGTCACCATGTTCTGTTCTGTCACCGTGTTCTGTTCTGTCACCATGTTCTGTTCTGTCATCATGTTCTGTTCTGTTCTGACACCATGTTCTGTTCTGTCACCACGTTCTGTTCTGTTCTGTCACCATGTTCTGTTCTGTCATCACGTTCTGTTCTGTTCTGACACCTTGTTCTGTTCTGTCACCATGTTCTGTTCTGACACCATGTTCTGTTCTGTTCTGACACCATGTTCTGTTCTGTCACCATCTTCTGTTCTGTCACCATGTTCTGTTCTGTTCTGTCACCATGTTCTGTTCTGTCACCATGTTCTGTTCTGTTCTGTCACCATGTTCTGTTCTGTCACCATGTTCTGTTCTGACACCATGTTCTGTTCTGTCATCATGTTCTGTTCTGTCACCACGTTCTGTTCTGTTCTGTCACCACGTTCTTTTCTGACACCATGTTCTGTTCTGTCACCAGGTTCTGTTCAGTCACCACGTTCTGTTCTGTCACCATGTTCTGTTCTGTCACTATGTTCTGTTCTGACACCATGTTCTGTTCTGTCACCATGTTTTGTTCTGTCACCATGTTTTGTTCTGTCACCATGTTCTGTTCTGTTCTGTCACCATGTTCTGTTCTGTCACCATGTTCTGCTCTGACACCATGTTCTGTTCTGTCATCATGTTCTGTTCTGTCACCACGTTCTGTTCTGTTCTGTCACCACGTCCTTTTCTGACACCATGTTCTGTTCTGTCACCAGGTTCTGTTCAGTCACCACGTTCTGTTCTGTCACCATGTTCTTTTCTGTCACTATGTTCTGTTCTGTCACTATGTTCTGTTTTGTCATCATGTTCTGTTCTGTCACCATGTTCTGTTCTGTCACTATGTTCTGTTCTGACACCATTTTCTGTTCTGTCACCATGTTTTGTTCTGTCACCATGTTTTGTTCTGTCACCATGTTCTGTTCTGTTCTGTCACCATGTTCTGTTCTGTCACCATGTTCTGTTCTGTTCTGTCACTATGTTCTGTTCTGTCACCATGTTCTGTTCTGTTCTGTCGCTATGTTCTGTTCTGACACCATGTTCTCTTCTGTCACCACGTTCTGTTCTGTCACCACGTTCTGCTCTGTCATCATGTTCTGTTCTTTCACCATGTTCTGTTCTGTTCTGACACCATGTTCTGTTCTGTTCTGTTCTGTCACCGTGTTCTGTTCTGTCACCGTGTTCTGTTCTGTCACCGTGTTCTGTTCTGTTCTGTCACCATGTTCTGTTCTGTCACCGTGTTCTGTTCTGTCACCATGTTCTGTTCTGTCATCACGTTCTGTTCTGTTCTGACACCATGTTCTGTTCTGTCACCATCTTCTGTTCTGTCACCATGTTCTGTTCTGTTCTGTCACCATGTTCTGTTCTGTCACCATGTTCTGTTCTGTTCTGTCACCATGTTCTGTTCTGTCACCATGTTCTGTTCTGACACCATGTTCTGTTCTGTAATCATGTTCTGTTCTGTCACCACGTTCTGTTCTGCTCTGTCACCACGTTCTTTTCTGACACCACGTTCTGTTCTGTCACCATGTCCTGTTCAGTCACCACGTTCTGTTCTGTCATCATGTTCTGTTCTGTCACTATGTTCTGTTCTGTCACTATGTTCTGTTTTGTCACCATGTTCTGTTCTGTCACCATGTTCTGTTCTGTCACTATGTTCTGTTCTGACACCATGTTCTGTTCTGTCACCATGTTTTGTTCTGTCACCATGTTTTGTTCTGTCACCATGTTCTGTTCTGTTCTGTCACCATGTTCTGTTCTGTCACCATGTTCTGTTCTGTTCTATCACTATGTTCTGTTCTGTCACCATGTTCTGTTCTGTTCTGTCGCTATGTTCTGTTCTGACACCATGTTCTCTTCAGTCACCACGTTCTGTTCTGTCACCACGTTCTGCTCTGTCACCATGTTCTGTTCTTTCACCATGTTCTGTTCTGTTCTGACACCATGTTCTGTTCTGTTCTGTCACCGTGTTCTGTTCTGTCACCGTGTTCTGTTCTGTCACCATGTTCTGTTCTGTCACAATGTTCTGTTCTGTCACCATGTTCTGTTCTGTCATCACGTTCTGTTCTGATCTGACACCATGTTCTGTTCTGTCACCATGTTCTTTTCTGACACCATGTTCTGTTCTGTTCTGACACCATGTTCTGTTCTGTCACAATCTTCTTTTCTGTCACCATGTTCTGTTCTGTTCTGTCACCATGTTATTTTCTAGTCTGTTCTGTCACCATGTTCTGTTCTGTTCTGTCACCATGTTCTGTTCTGACACCATGTTCTGTTCTGACACCATGTTCTGTTCTGTCATCATGTTCTGTTCTGTCACCACGTTCTGTTCTGTTCTGTCACCACGTTCTTTTCTGACACCACGTTCTGTTCTGTCACCACGTTCTGTTCAGTCACCACGTTCTGTTCAGTCACCACGTTCTGTTCTGTCATCATGTTCTGTTCTGTCACTATGTTCTGTTCTGTCACTATGTTCTGTTTTGTCACCATGTTCTGTTCTGTCACCATGTTCTGTTCTGTCACCATGTTTTGTTCTGTCACCATGTTTTGTTCTGTCACCATGTTCTGTTCTGTTCTGTCACCATGTTCTGTTCTGTCACCATGTTCTGTTCTGTTCAGTCACTATGTTCTGCTCTGTCACCATGCTCTGTTCTGTTCTGTCGCTATGTTCTGTTCTGACACCATGTTCTCTAGTGTCACCGTGCTCTGTTCTGTCACCGTGTTCTGTTCTGTTCTGACACCATGTTCTGTTCTGTCACCATGTTTTGTTCTGTCACCATGTTTTGTTCTGTCACCATGTTCTGTTCTGTTCTGTCACCATGTTCTGTTCTGTCACCATGTTCTGTTCTGTTCTATCACTATGTTCTGTTCTGTCACCATGTTCTGTTCTGTTCTGTCGCTATGTTCTGTTCTGACACCATGTTCTCTTCAGTCACCACGTTCTGTTCTGTCACCACGTTCTGCTCTGTCACCATGTTCTGTTCTTTCACCATGTTCTGTTCTGTTCTGACACCATGTTCTGTTCTGTTCTGTTCTGTCACCATGTTCTGTTCTGTCATCATGTTCTGTTCTGTTCTGTCACCATGTTAAGTTCTGTGACCACGTTCTGTTCTGTCACCACGTTCTGTTCTGTCAACATGTTCTGTTCTGTTCTGTCACCATGGTCTGTTCTGACACCACGTTCAGTTCTGTCACCATGTTCTTTTCTGTCACCATGTTCTGTTCTGACACCATGTTCTGTTCTGTCATCATGTTCTTTTCTGTCACCACGTTCTGTTCTGTTCTGTCACCACGTTCTTTTCTGACACCACGTTCTGTTCTGTCATCATGTCCTGTTCTTCTCACTACGTTCTGTTCTGTCATCACGATCTGTTCTGTCACCACGTTCTGTTCTGTCACTATGTTCTGTTCTGTCACTATGTTCTGTTTTGTCATCATGTTCTGTTTTGTCATCATGTTCTGTTACCATGTTCTGTTCCGACACTATGTTCTGTTCTGACACCATGTTCTGTTCTGTCACCATGTTTTGTTCTGTCACCATGTTTTGTTCTGTCACCATGTTCTGTTCTGTTCTGTCACCATGTTCTGTTCTGGCACCATGTTCTGTTCTGTTCTGTCACTATGTTCTGTTCTGTCACCATGTTCTGTTCTGTTCTGTCGCTATTTTCTGTTCTGACACCATGTTCTCTTCTGTCACCACATTCTGTTCTGTCACCACGTTCTGCTCTGTCATCATGTTCTGTTCTTTCACCATGTTCTGTTCTGTTCTGACACCATGTTCTGTTCTGTTCTGTTCTGTCACCGTGTTCTGTTCTGTCACCGTGTTCTGTTCTGTTCTGTCACCATGTTCTGTTCTGTCACCGTGTTCTGTTCTGTCACCATGTTCTGTTCTGTCATCACGTTCTGTTCTGTTCTGACACCATGTTCTGTTCTGTCACCATCTTCTGTTCTGTCACCATCTTCTGTTCTGTCACCATGTTCTGTTCTGTTCTGTCACCATGTTCTGTTCTGTCACCATGTTCTGTTCTGTTCTGTCACCATGTTCTGTTCTGTCACCATGTTCTGTTCTGACACCATGTTCTGTTATGTCATCATGTTCTGTTCTGTCACCACGTTCTGTTCTGCTCTGTCACCACGTTCTTTTCTGACACCACGTTCTGTTCTGTCACCACGTTCTGTTCTGTCATCATGTTCTGTTCTGTCATCACGTTCTGTTCTGTTCTGTCACCATGTTCTGTTCTGTCACTATGTTCTGTTCTGACACCATGTTCTGTTCTGTCACCATGTTTTGTTCTGTCACCATGTTTTGTTCTGTCACCATGTTCTGGTCTGTTCTGTCACCATGTTCTGTTCTGCCACCATGTTCTGTTCTGTTCTGTCACTATGTTCTGTTCTGTCACCATGTTCTGTTCTGTTATGTCGCTATGTTCTGTTCTGACACCATGTTCTCTTCTGTCACCACGTTCTGTTCTGTCACCACGTTCTGCTCTGTCATCATGTTCTGTTCTTTCACCATGTTCTGTTCTGTTCTGACACCATGTTCTGTTCTGTTCTGTTCTGTCACCGTGTTCTGTTCTGTCACCGTGTTCTGTTCTGTTCTGTCACCATGTTCTGTTCTGTCACCGTGTTCTGTTCTGTCACCATGTTCTGTTCTGTCATCACGTTCTGTTCTGTTCTGACACCATGTTCTGTTCTGTCACCATCTTCTGTTCTGTCACCATCTTCTGTTCTGTCACCATGTTCTGTTCTGTTCTGTCACCATGTTCTGTTCTGTCACCATGTTCTGTTCTGTTCTGTCACCATGTTCTGTTCTGTCACCATGTTCTGTTCTGACACCATGTTCTGTTATGTCATCATGTTCTGTTCTGTCACCACGTTCTGTTCTGCTCTGTCACCACGTTCTTTTCTGACACCACGTTCTGTTCTGTCACCACGTTCTGTTCTGTCATCATGTTCTGTTCTGTCATCACGTTCTGTTCTGTTCTGTCACCATGTTCTGTTCTGTCACTATGTTCTGTTCTGACACCATGTTCTGTTCTGTCACCATGTTTTGTTCTGTCACCATGTTTTGTTCTGTCACCATGTTCTGGTCTGTTCTGTCACCATGTTCTGTTCTGCCACCATGTTCTGTTCTGTTCTGTCACTATGTTCTGTTCTGTCACCATGTTCTGTTCTGTTATGTCGCTATGTTCTGTTCTGACACCATGTTCTCTTCTGTCACCACGTTCTGTTCTGTCACCACGTTCTGCTCTGTCATCATGTTCTGTTCTTTCACCATGTTCTGTTCTGTTCTGACACCATGTTCTGTTCTGTTCTGTTCTGTCACCGTGTTCTGTTCTGTCACCGTGTTCTGTTCTGTTCTGTCACCATGTTCTGTTCTGTCACCGTGTTCTGTTCTGTCACCATGTTCTGTTCTGTCATCACGTTCTGTTCTGTTCTGACACCATGTTCTGTTCTGTCACCATCTTCTGTTCTGTCACCATGTTCTGTTCTGTTCTGTCACCATGTTCTGTTCTGTCACCATGTTCTGTTCTGTTCTGTCACCATGTTCTGTTCTGTCACCATGTTCTGTTCTGACACCATGTTCAGTTCTGTAATCATGTTCTGTTCTGTCACCACGTTCTGTTCTGCTCTGTCACCACGTTCTTTTCTGACACCACGTTCTGTTCTGTCACCACGTTCTGTTCAGTCACCACGTTCTGTTCTGTCATCATGTTCTGTTCTGTCACTATGTTCTGTTCTGTCACTATGTTCTGTTTTGTCACCATGTTCTGTTCTGTCACCATGTTCTGTTCTGTCACTATGTTCTGTTCTGACACCATGTTCTGTTCTGTCACCATGTTTTTTTCTGTCACCATGTTTTGTTCTGTCACCATGTTCTGTTCTGTTCTGTCACCATGTTCTGTTCTGTCACCATGTTCTGTTCTGTTCTATCACTATGTTCTGTTCTGTCACCATGTTCTGTTCTGTTCTGTCGCTATGTTCTGTTCTGACACCATGTTCTCTTCAGTCACCACGTTCTGTTCTGTCACCACGTTCTGCTCTGTCACCATGTTCTGTTCTTTCACCATGTTCTGTTCTGTTCTGTTCTGACACCATGTTCTGTTCTGTTCTGTCACCGTGTTCTGTTCTGTCACCGTGTTCTGTTCTGTCACCATGTTCTGTTCTGTCACAATGTTCTGTTCTGTCACCATGTTCTGTTCTGTCATCACGTTCTGTTCTGTTCTGACACCATTTTCTGTTCTGTCACCATGTTCTTTTCTGACACCATGTTCTGTTCTGTTCTGACACCATGTTCTGTTCTGTCACAATCTTCTGTTCTGTCACCATGTTCTATTCTGTTCTGTCACCATGTTCTTTTCTGTTCTGTTCTGTCACCATGTTCTGTTCTGTTCTGTCACCATGTTCTGTTCTGACACCATGTTCTGTTCTGACACCATGTTCTGTTCTGTCATCATGTTCTGTTCTGTCACCACGTTCTGTTCTGTTCTGTCACCACGTTCTTTTCTGACACCACGTTCTGTTCTGTCACCACGTTCTGTTCAGTCACCACGTTCTGTTCAGTCACCACGTTCTGTTCTGTCATCATGTTCTGTTCTGTCACTATGTTCTGTTTTGTCACCATTGTCTGTTCTGTCACCATGTTCTGTTCTGTCACCATGTTCTGTTCTGTTCTGTCAACCTGTTCTGTTCTGTCACCATGTTCTGTTCTGTTCTGTCAACCTGTTCTGTTCTGACACCATGTTCTGTTCTGTCACCATCTTCTGTTCTGTCACCATGTTCTGTTCTGTTCTGTCACCATCTTCTGTTCTGTCACCATGTTCTGTTCTGTTCTGTCACCATGTTCTGTTCTATCACCATGTTCTGTTCTGTTCTGTCACCATGTTCTGTTCTGTCACCATGTTCTGTTCTGACACCATGTTCTGTTCTGTAATCATGTTCTGTTCTGTCACCACGTTCTGTTCTGCTCTGTCAACACGTTCTTTTCTGACACCACGTTCTGTTCTGTCACCACGTTCTGTTCAGTCACCACGTTCTGTTCTGTCATCATGTTCTGTTCTGTCACTATGTTCTGTTCTGTCACTATGTTCTGTTTTGTCACCATGTTCTGTTCTGTCACCATGTTCTGTTCTATCACTATGTTCTGTTCTGACACCATGTTCTGTTCTGTCACCATGTTTTGTTCTGTCACCATGTTTTGTTCTGTCACCATGTTCTGTTCTGTTCTGTCACCATGTTCTGTTCTGTCACCATGTTCTGTTCTGTTCTATCACTATGTTCTGTTCTGTCACCATGTTCTGTTCTGTTCTGTCGCTATGTTCTGTTCTGACACCATGTTCTCTTCAGTCACCACGTTCTGTTCTGTCACCACGTTCTGCTCTGTCACAATGTTCTGTTCTTTCACCATGTTCTGTTCTGTTCTGACACCATGTTCTGTTCTGTTCTGTCACTGTGTTCTGTTCTGTCACCGTGTTCTGTTCTGTCACCATGTTCTGTTCTGTCACAATGTTCTGTTCTGTCACCATGTTCTGTTCTGTCATCACGTTCTGTTCTTTTCTGACACCATGTTCTGTTCTGTCACCATGTTCTTTTCTGACACCATGTTCTGTTCTGTTCTGACACCATGTTCTGTTCTGTCACAATCTTCTTTTCTGTCACCATATTCTGTTCTGTTCTGTCACCATGTTCTTTTCTGTTCTGTTCTGTCACCATGTTCTGTTCTGTTCTGTCACCATGTTCTGTTCTGACACCATGTTCTGATCTGACACCATGTTCTGTTCTGTCATCATGTTCTGTTCTGTCAACACGTTCTGTTCTGTTCTGTCACAACGTTCTTTTCTGACACCACGTTCTGTTCTGTCACCACGTTCTGTTCAGTCACCACGTTCTGTTCAGTCACCACGTTCTGTTCTGTCATCATGTTCTGTTCTGTCACTATGTTCATTTCTGTCACTATGTTCTGTTTTGTCACCATGTTCTGTTCTGTCAACATGTTCTGTTCTGTCACCATGTTTTGTTCTGTCACCATGTTTTGTTCTGTCACCATGTTCTGTTCTGTTCTGTCACCATGTTCTGTTCTGTCACCATGTTCTGTTCTGTTCAGTCACTATGTTCTGCTCTGTCACCATGCTCTGTACTGTTCTGTCGCTATGTTCTGTTCTGACACCATGTTCTCTTCAGTCACCACGTTCTGTTCTGTCACCGTGTTCTGTTCTGTTCTGACACCATGTTCTGTTCTGTCACCATGTTTTGTTCTGTCACCATGTTTTGTTCTGTCACCATGTTCTGTTCTGTTCTGTCACCATGTTCTGTTCTGTCACCATGTTCTGTTCTGTTCTATCACTATGTTCTGTTCTGTCACCATGTTCTGTTCTGTTCTGTCGCTATGTTCTGTTCTGACACCATGTTCTCTTCAGTCACCACGTTCTGTTCTGTCATCATGTTCTGTTCTGTCACCACGTTCTGTTCTGTCACCACGTTCTTTTCTGACACCACGTTCTGTTCTGTCACCACGTTCTGTTCAGTCACCACGTTCTGTTCAGTCACCACGTTCTGTTCTGTCATCATGTTCTGTTCTGTCACTATGTTCTGTTTTGTCACCATTGTCTGTTCTGTCACCATGTTCTGTTCTGTCACCATGTTCTGTTCTGTTCTGTCAACCTGTTCTGTTCTGTCACCATGTTCTGTTCTGTTCTGTCAACCTGTTCTGTTCTGACACCATGTTCTGTTCTGTCACCATCTTCTGTTCTGTCACCATGTTCTGTTCTGTTCTGTCACCATCTTCTGTTCTGTCACCATGTTCTGTTCTGTTCTGTCACCATGTTCTGTTCTGTCACCATGTTCTGTTCTGTTCTGTCACCATGTTCTGTTCTGTCACCATGTTCTGTTCTGACACCATGTTCTGTTCTGTAATCATGTTCTGCTCTGTCACCACGTTCTGTTCTGCTCTGTCACCACGTTCTTTTCTGACACCACGTTCTGTTCTGTCACCATGTTCTGTTCAGTCACCACGTTCTGTTCTGTCATCATGTTCTGTTCTGTCACTATGTTCTGTTCTGTCACTATGTTCTGTTTTGTCACCATGTTCTGTTCTGTCACCATGTTCTGTTCTGTCACTATGTTCTGTTCTGACACCATGTTCTGTTCTGTCACCATGTTTTGTTCTGTCACCATGTTTTGTTCTGTCACCATGTTCTGTTCTGTTCTGTCACCATGTTCTGTTCTGTCACCATGTTCTGTTCTGTTCTATCACTATGTTCTGTTCTGTCACCATGTTCTGTTCTGTTCTGTCGCTATGTTCTGTTCTGACACCATGTTCTCTTCAGTCACCACGTTCTGTTCTGTCACCACGTTCTGCTCTGTCACCATGTTCTGTTCTTTCACCATGTTCTGTTCTGTTCTGACACCATGTTCTGTTCTGTTCTGTCACCGTGTTCTGTTCTGTCACCGTGTTCTGTTCTGTCACCATGTTCTGTTCTGTCACAATGTCTGTTCTGTCACCATGTTCTGTTCTGTCATCACGTTCTGTTCTTTTCTGACACCATGTTCTGTTCTGTCACCATGTTCTTTTCTGACACCATGTTCTGTTCTGTTCTGACACCATGTTCTGTTCTGTCACAATCTTCTTTTCTGTCACCATGTTCTGTTCTGTTCTGTCACCATGTTCTTTTCTGTTCTGTTCTGTCACCATGTTCTGTTCTGTTCTGTCACCATGTTCTGTTCTGACACCATGTTCTGATCTGACACCATGTTCTGTTCTGTCATCATGTTCTGTTCTGTCAACACGTTCTGTTCTGTTCTGTCACCACGTTCTTTTCTGACACCACGTTCTGTTCTGTCACCACGTTCTGTTCAGTCGACCACGTTCTGTTCAGTCACCACGTTCTGTTCTGTCATCATGTTCTGTTCTGTCACTATGTTCATTTCTGTCACTATGTTCTGTTTTGTCATCATGTTCTGTTCTGTCACCATGTTCTGTTCTGTCACCATGTTTTGTTCTGTCACCATGTTTTGTTCTGTCACCATGTTCTGTTCTGTTCTGTCACCATGTTCTGTTCTGTCACCATGTTCTGTTCTGTTCAGTCACTATGTTCTGCTCTGTCACCATGCTCTGTACTGTTCTGTCGCTATGTTCTGTTCTGACACCATGTTCTCTAGTGTCACCGTGTTCTGTTCTGTCACCGTGTTCTGTTCTGTTCTGACACCATGTTCTGTTCTGTCACCATGTTTTGTTCTGTCACCATGTTTTGTTCTGTCACCATGTTCTGTTCTGTTCTGTCACCATGTTCTGTTCTGTCACCATGTTCTGTTCTGTTCTATCACTATGTTCTGTTCTGTCACCATGTTCTGTTCTGTTCTGTCGCTATGTTCTGCTCTGACACCATGTTCTCTTCAGTCACCACGTTCTGTTCTGTCACCACGTTCTGCTCTGTCACCATGTTCTGTTCTTTCACCATGTTCTGTTCTGTTCTGACACCATGTTCTGTTCTGTTCTGTTCTGTCACCATGTTCTGTTCTGTCATCATGTTCTGTTCTGTTCTGTCACCATGTTAAGTTCTGTGACCACGTTCTGTTCTGTCACCACGTTCTGTTCTGTCAACATGTTCTGTTCTGTTCTGTCACCATGGTCTGTTCTGACACCACGTTCAGTTCTGTCACCATGTTCTTTTCTGTCACCATGTTCTGATCTGACACCATGTTCTGTTCTGTCATCATGTTCTGTTCTGTCACCACGTTCTGTTCTGTTCTGTCACCACGTTCTGTTCTGTTCTGTCACCACGTTCTGTTCTGTCATCATGTCCTGTTCTTCTCACTACGTTCTGTTCTGTCATCACGATCTGTTCTGTCAGCACGTTCTGTTCTGTCACTATGTTCTGTTCTGTAATTATGTTCTGTTTTGTCATCATGTTCTGTTTTGTCATCATGTTCTGTTACCATGTTCTGTTCTGTCACTATGTTCTGTTCTGACACCATGTTCTGTTCTGTCACCATGTTTTGTTCTGTCACCATGTTTTGTTCTGTCACCATGTTCTGTTCTGTTCTGTCACCATGTTCTGTTCTGGCACCATGTTCTGTTCTGTTCTGTCACTATGTTCTGTTCTGTCACCATGTTCTGTTCTGTTCTGTCGCTATGTTCTGTTCTGACACCATGTTCTCTTCTGTCACCACATTCTGTTCTGTCACCACGTTCTGCTCTGTCATCATGTTCTGTTCTTTCACCATGTTCTGTTCTGTTCTGACAGCATGTTCTGTTCTGTCACCGTGTTCTGTTCTGTCACCATGTTCTGTTCTGTCATCACGTTCTGTTCTGTTCTGACACCATGTTCTGTTCTGTCACCATCTTCTGTTCTGTCACCATGTTCTGTTCTGTTCTGTCACCATGTTCTGTTCTGTTCTGTCACCATGTTCTGTTCTGTCACCATGTTCTGTTCTGACACCATGTTCTGTTCTGTCATCATGTTCTGTTCTGTCACCACGTTCTGTTCTGCTCTGTCACCACGTTCTTTTCTGACACCACGTTCTGTTCTGTCACCACGTTCTGTTCAGTCACCACGTTCTGTTCTGTCATCATGTTCTGTTCTGTCACTATGTTCTGTTCTGTCACTATGTTCTGTTTTGTCACCATGTTCTGTTCTGTCACCATGTTCTGTTCTGTCACTATGTTCTGTTCTGACACCATGTTCTGTTCTGTCACCATGTTTTGTTCTGTCACCATGTTTTGTTCTGTCACCATGTTCTGGTCTGTTCTGTCACCATGTTCTGTTCTGGCACCATGTTCTGTTCTGTTCTGTCACTATGTTCTGTTCTGTCACCATGTTCTGTTCTGTTCTGTCGCTATGTTCTGTTCTGACACCATGTTCTCTTCTGTCACCACGTTCTGTTCTGTCACCACGTTCTGCTCTGTCATCATGTTCTGTTCTTTCACCATGTTCTGTTCTGTTCTGACACCATGTTCTGTTCTGTTCTGTTCTGTCACCGTGTTCTGTTCTGTCACCGTGTTCTGTTCTGTTCTGTCACCATGTTCTGTTCTGTCACCGTGTTCTGTTCTGTCACCATGTTCTGTTCTGTCATCACGTTCTGTTCTGTTCTGACACCATGTTCTGTTCTGTCACCATCTTCTGTTCTGTCACCATGTTCTGTGCTGTTCTGTCACCATGTTCTGTTCTGTCACCACGTTCTGTTCTGTTCTGTCACCATGTTCTGTTCTGTCACCATGTTCTGTTCTGACACCATGTTCTGTTCTGTAATCATGTTCTGTTCTGTCACCACGTTCTGTTCTGCTCTGTCACCACGTTCTTTTCTGACACCACGTTCTGTTCTGTCACCACGTTCTGTTCAGTCACCACGTTCTGTTCTGTCATCATGTTCTGTTCTGTCACTATGTTCTGTTCTGTCACTATGTTCTGTTTTGTCACCATGTTCTGTTCTGTCACCATGTTCTGTTCTGTCACTATGTTCTGTTCTGACACCATGTTCTGTTCTGTCACCATGTTTTGTTCTGTCACCATGTTTTGTTCTGTCACCATGTTCTGTTCTGTTCTGTCACCATGTTCTGTTCTGTCACCATGTTCTGTTCTGTTCTATCACTATGTTCTGTTCTGTCACCATGTTCTGTTCTGTTCTGTCGCTATGTTCTGTTCTGACACCATGTTCTCTTCAGTCACCACGTTCTGTTCTGTCACCACGTTCTGCTCTGTCACCATGTTCTGTTCTTTCACCATGTTCTGTTCTGTTCTGTTCTGACACCATGTTCTGTTCTGTTCTGTCACCGTGTTCTGTTCTGTCACCGTGTTCTGTTCTGTCACCATGTTCTGTTCTGTCACAATGTTCTGTTCTGTCACCATGTTCTGTTCTGTCATCACGTTCTGTTCTGTTCTGACACCATGTTCTGTTCTGACACCATGTTCTGTTCTGTCACCATCTTCTGTTCTGTCACCATGTTCTGTGCTGTTCTGTCACCATGTTCTGTTCTGTCACCACGTTCTGTTCTGTCACCATGTTCTGTTCTGTCACCATGTTCTGTTCTGACACCATGTTCTGTTCTGTAATCATGTTCTGTTCTGTCACCACGTTCTGTTCTGCTCTGTCACCACGTTCTTTTCTGACACCACGTTCTGTTCTGTCACCACGTTCTGTTCAGTCACCACGTTCTGTTCTGTCATCATGTTCTGTTCTGTCACTATGTTCTGTTCTGTCACTATGTTCTGTTTTGTCACCATGTTCTGTTCTGTCACCATGTTCTGTTCTGTCACTATGTTCTGTTCTGACACCATGTTCTGTTCTGTCACCATGTTTTGTTCTGTCACCATGTTTTGTTCTGTCACCATGTTCTGTTCTGTTCTGTCACCATGTTCTGTTCTGTCACCATGTTCTGTTCTGTTCTATCACTATGTTCTGTTCTGTCACCATGTTCTGTTCTGTTCTGTCGCTATGTTCTGTTCTGACACCATGTTCTCTTCAGTCACCACGTTCTGTTCTGTCACCACGTTCTGCTCTGTCACCATGTTCTGTTCTTTCACCATGTTCTGTTCTGTTCTGTTCTGACACCATGTTCTGTTCTGTTCTGTCACCGTGTTCTGTTCTGTCACCGTGTTCTGTTCTGTCACCATGTTCTGTTCTGTCACAATGTTCTGTTCTGTCACCATGTTCTGTTCTGTCATCACGTTCTGTTCTGTTCTGACACCATGTTCTGTTCTGTCACCATGTTCTTTTCTGACACCATGTTCTGTTCTGTTCTGACACCATGTTCTGTTCTGTCACAATCTTCTGTTCTGTCACCATGTTCTATTCTGTTCTGTCACCATGTTCTTTTCTGTTCTGTTCTGTCACCATGTTCTGTTCTGTTCTGTCACCATGTTCTGTTCTGACACCATGTTCTGTTCTGACACCATGTTCTGTTCTGTCATCATGTTCTGTTCTGTCACCACGTTCTGTTCTGTTCTGTCACCACGTTCTTTTCTGACACCACTTTCTGTTCTGTCACCACGTTCTGTTCAGTCACCACGTTCTGTTCAGTCACCACGTTCTGTTCTGTCATCATGTTCTGTTCTGTCACTATGTTCTGTTCTGTCACTATGTTCTGTTTTGTCACCATGTTCTGTTCTGTCACCATGTTCTGTTCTGTCAATGTTTTGTTCTGTCACCATGTTTTGTTCTGTCACCATGTTCTGTTCTGTTCTGTCAACCTGTTCTGTTCTGTCACCATGTTCTGTTCTGTTCAGTCACTATGTTCTGCTCTGTCACCATGCTCTGTTCTGTTCTGTCGCTATGTTCTGTTCTGACACCATGTTCTCTAGTGTCACCGTGTTCTGTTCTGTCACCGTGTTCTGTTCTGTTCTGACACCATGTTCTGTTCTGTCACCATGTTTTGTTCTGTCACCATGTTTTGTTCTGTCACCATGTTCTGTTCTGTTCTGTCACCATGTTCTGTTCTGTCACCATGTTCTGTTCTGTTCTATCACTATGTTCTGTTCTGTCACCATGTTCTGTTCTGTTCTGTCGCTATGTTCTGTTCTGACACCATGTTCTCTTCAGTCACCACGTTCTGTTCTGTCACCACGTTCTGCTCTGTCACCATGTTCTGTTCTTTCACCATGTTCTGTTCTGTTCTGACACCATGTTCTGTTCTGTTCTGTTCTGTCACGATGTTCTGTTCTGTCATCATGTTCTGTTCTGACACCATGTTCTGTTCTGTCACCATGTTCTGCTCTGACTCCATGTTATGTTCTGTTCTGACACCATGTTCTGTTCTGTCACCATCTTCTGTTCTGTCACCATGTTCTGTTCTGTTCTGTCACCATGGTCTGTTCTGACACCACGTTCAGTTCTGTCACCATGTTCTTTTCTGTCACCATGTTCTGTTCTGACACCATGTTCTGTTCTGTCATCATGTTCTGTTCTGTCACCACGTTCTGTTCTGTTCTGTCACCACGTTCTTTTCTGACACCACGTTCTGTTCTGTCATCATGTCCAGTTCTTCTCACTACGTTCTGTTCTGTCATCACGATCTGTTCTGTCACCACGTTCTGTTCTGTCACTATGTTCTGGTTCTGTTCTGACACCATGTTCTGTTCTGTCACCATGTACTGTTCTGTAACCACGTTCTGTTCTATCATCATGTTCTGTTCTGTCACCATGTTCTGCTCTGTCACCACATTCTGTTCTGTCACCACGTTATGTTCTGTCACCATGTTCTGTTCTGTTCTGTCACTATGTTCTGTTCTGTCACCATGTTCTGTTCTGTTCTGTTCTGTCGCTATGTCCTGTTCTGACACCATGTTCTCTTCTGTCACCACGTTCTGTTCTGTCACCACATTCTTCTCTGTCACCATGTTCTGTTCTTTCACCATGTTCTGTTCTGTTCTGTCACCATTTTCTGTTCTGTCATCATGTACTGTTCTGTAACCATGTTCTGTTCTATCATCATGTTCTGTTCTGTCACCATGTTCTGTTCTGTTCTGACGCTATGTTCTGTTCTCTCACCATGTTCTGTTCTGTCACCATGTTCTGTTCTGTCACCATGTTTTGTTCTGTCACCGTGTTCTGTTCTGTCACCATGTTCTGTTCTGTCATCACGTTCTGTTCTGTTCTGACACCATGTTCTGTTCTGTCACCATCTTCTGTTCTGTCACCATGTTCTGTGCTGTTCTGTCACCATGTTCTGTTCTGTCACCACGTTCTGTTCTGTTCTGTCACCATGTTCTGTTCTGTCACCATGTTCTGTTCTGACACCATGTTCTGTTCTGTAATCATGTTCTGTTCTGTCACCACGTTCTGTTCTGCTCTGTCACCACGTTCTTTTCTGACACCACGTTCTGTTCTGTCACCACGTTCTGTTCAGTCACCACGTTCTGTTCTGTCATCATGTTCTGTTCTGTCACTATGTTCTGTTCTGTCACTATGTTCTGTTTTGTCACCATGTTCTGTTCTGTCACCATGTTCTGTTCTGTCACTATGTTCTGTTCTGACACCATGTTCTGTTCTGTCACCATGTTTTGTTCTGTCACCACGTTCTGTTCTGTTCTGTCACCATGTTCTGTTCTGTCACCATGTTCTGTTCTGACACCATGTTCTGTTCTGTAATCATGTTCTGTTCTGTCACCACGTTCTGTTCTGCTCTGTCACCACGTTCTTTTCTGACACCACGTTCTGTTCTGTCACCACGTTCTGTTCAGTCACCACGTTCTGTTCTGTCATCATGTTCTGTTCTGTCACTATGTTCTGTTCTGTCACTATGTTCTGTTTTGTCACCATGTTCTGTTCTGTCACCATGTTCTGTTCTGTCACTATGTTCTGTTCTGACACCATGTTCTGTTCTGTCACCATGTTTTGTTCTGTCACCATGTTTTGTTCTGTCACCATGTTCTGTTCTGTTCTGTCACCATGTTCTGTTCTGTCACCATGTTCTGTTCTGTTCTATCACTATGTTCTGTTCTGTCACCATGTTCTGTTCTGTTCTGTCGCTATGTTCTGTTCTGACACCATGTTCTCTTCAGTCACCACGTTCTGTTCTGTCACCACGTTCTGCTCTGTCACCATGTTCTGTTCTTTCACCATGTTCTGTTCTGTTCTGTTCTGACACCATGTTCTGTTCTGTTCTGTCACCGTGTTCTGTTCTGTCACCGTGTTCTGTTCTGTCACCATGTTCTGTTCTGTCACAATGTTCTGTTCTGTCACCATGTTCTGTTCTGTCATCACGTTCTGTTCTGTTCTGACACCATGTTCTGTTCTGACACCATGTTCTGTTCTGTCACCATCTTCTGTTCTGTCACCATGTTCTGTGCTGTTCTGTCACCATGTTCTGTTCTGTCACCACGTTCTGTTCTGTCACCATGTTCTGTTCTGTCACCATGTTCTGTTCTGACACCATGTTCTGTTCTGTAATCATGTTCTGTTCTGTCACCACGTTCTGTTCTGCTCTGTCACCACGTTCTTTTCTGACACCACGTTCTGTTCTGTCACCACGTTCTGTTCAGTCACCACGTTCTGTTCTGTCATCATGTTCTGTTCTGTCACTATGTTCTGTTCTGTCACTATGTTCTGTTTTGTCACCATGTTCTGTTCTGTCACCATGTTCTGTTCTGTCACTATGTTCTGTTCTGACACCATGTTCTGTTCTGTCACCATGTTTTGTTCTGTCACCATGTTTTGTTCTGTCACCATGTTCTGTTCTGTTCTGTCACCATGTTCTGTTCTGTCACCATGTTCTGTTCTGTTCTATCACTATGTTCTGTTCTGTCACCATGTTCTGTTCTGTTCTGTCGCTATGTTCTGTTCTGACACCATGTTCTCTTCAGTCACCACGTTCTGTTCTGTCACCACGTTCTGCTCTGTCACCATGTTCTGTTCTTTCACCATGTTCTGTTCTGTTCTGTTCTGACACCATGTTCTGTTCTGTTCTGTCACCGTGTTCTGTTCTGTCACCGTGTTCTGTTCTGTCACCATGTTCTGTTCTGTCACAATGTTCTGTTCTGTCACCATGTTCTGTTCTGTCATCACGTTCTGTTCTGTTCTGACACCATGTTCTGTTCTGTCACCATGTTCTTTTCTGACACCATGTTCTGTTCTGTTCTGACACCATGTTCTGTTCTGTCACAATCTTCTGTTCTGTCACCATGTTCTATTCTGTTCTGTCACCATGTTCTTTTCTGTTCTGTTCTGTCACCATGTTCTGTTCTGTTCTGTCACCATGTTCTGTTCTGACACCATGTTCTGTTCTGACACCATGTTCTGTTCTGTCATCATGTTCTGTTCTGTCACCACGTTCTGTTCTGTTCTGTCACCACGTTCTTTTCTGACACCACTTTCTGTTCTGTCACCACGTTCTGTTCAGTCACCACGTTCTGTTCAGTCACCACGTTCTGTTCTGTCATCATGTTCTGTTCTGTCACTATGTTCTGTTCTGTCACTATGTTCTGTTTTGTCACCATGTTCTGTTCTGTCACCATGTTCTGTTCTGTCAATGTTTTGTTCTGTCACCATGTTTTGTTCTGTCACCATGTTCTGTTCTGTTCTGTCAACCTGTTCTGTTCTGTCACCATGTTCTGTTCTGTTCAGTCACTATGTTCTGCTCTGTCACCATGCTCTGTTCTGTTCTGTCGCTATGTTCTGTTCTGACACCATGTTCTCTAGTGTCACCGTGTTCTGTTCTGTCACCGTGTTCTGTTCTGTTCTGACACCATGTTCTGTTCTGTCACCATGTTTTGTTCTGTCACCATGTTTTGTTCTGTCACCATGTTCTGTTCTGTTCTGTCACCATGTTCTGTTCTGTCACCATGTTCTGTTCTGTTCTATCACTATGTTCTGTTCTGTCACCATGTTCTGTTCTGTTCTGTCGCTATGTTCTGTTCTGACACCATGTTCTCTTCAGTCACCACGTTCTGTTCTGTCACCACGTTCTGCTCTGTCACCATGTTCTGTTCTTTCACCATGTTCTGTTCTGTTCTGACACCATGTTCTGTTCTGTTCTGTTCTGTCACGATGTTCTGTTCTGTCATCATGTTCTGTTCTGACACCATGTTCTGTTCTGTCACCATGTTCTGCTCTGACTCCATGTTATGTTCTGTTCTGACACCATGTTCTGTTCTGTCACCATCTTCTGTTCTGTCACCATGTTCTGTTCTGTTCTGTCACCATGGTCTGTTCTGACACCACGTTCAGTTCTGTCACCATGTTCTTTTCTGTCACCATGTTCTGTTCTGACACCATGTTCTGTTCTGTCATCATGTTCTGTTCTGTCACCACGTTCTGTTCTGTTCTGTCACCACGTTCTTTTCTGACACCACGTTCTGTTCTGTCATCATGTCCAGTTCTTCTCACTACGTTCTGTTCTGTCATCACGATCTGTTCTGTCACCACGTTCTGTTCTGTCACTATGTTCTGGTTCTGTTCTGACACCATGTTCTGTTCTGTCACCATGTACTGTTCTGTAACCACGTTCTGTTCTATCATCATGTTCTGTTCTGTCACCATGTTCTGCTCTGTCACCACATTCTGTTCTGTCACCACGTTATGTTCTGTCACCATGTTCTGTTCTGTTCTGTCACTATGTTCTGTTCTGTCACCATGTTCTGTTCTGTTCTGTTCTGTCGCTATGTCCTGTTCTGACACCATGTTCTCTTCTGTCACCACGTTCTGTTCTGTCACCACATTCTTCTCTGTCACCATGTTCTGTTCTTTCACCATGTTCTGTTCTGTTCTGTCACCATTTTCTGTTCTGTCATCATGTACTGTTCTGTAACCATGTTCTGTTCTATCATCATGTTCTGTTCTGTCACCATGTTCTGTTCTGTTCTGACGCTATGTTCTGTTCTCTCACCATGTTCTGTTCTGTCACCATGTTCTGTTCTGTCACCATGTTTTGTTCTGTCACCGTGTTCTGTTCTGTCACCATGTTCTGTTCTGTCATCACGTTCTGTTCTGTTCTGACACCATGTTCTGTTCTGTCACCATCTTCTGTTCTGTCACCATGTTCTGTGCTGTTCTGTCACCATGTTCTGTTCTGTCACCACGTTCTGTTCTGTTCTGTCACCATGTTCTGTTCTGTCACCATGTTCTGTTCTGACACCATGTTCTGTTCTGTAATCATGTTCTGTTCTGTCACCACGTTCTGTTCTGCTCTGTCACCACGTTCTTTTCTGACACCACGTTCTGTTCTGTCACCACGTTCTGTTCAGTCACCACGTTCTGTTCTGTCATCATGTTCTGTTCTGTCACTATGTTCTGTTCTGTCACTATGTTCTGTTTTGTCACCATGTTCTGTTCTGTCACCATGTTCTGTTCTGTCACTATGTTCTGTTCTGACACCATGTTCTGTTCTGTCACCATGTTTTGTTCTGTCACCATGTTTTGTTCTGTCACCATGTTCTGTTCTGTCACCATGTTCTGTTCTGTCACCATGTTCTGTTCTGTTCTATCACTATGTTCTGTTCTGTCACCATGTTCTGTTCTGTTCTGTCGCTATGTTCTGTTCTGACACCATGTTCTCTTCAGTCACCACGTTCTGTTCTGTCACCACGTTCTGCTCTGTCACCATGTTCTGTTCTTTCACCATGTTCTGTTCTGTTCTGTTCTGACACCATGTTCTGTTCTGTTCTGTCACCGTGTTCTGTTCTGTCACCGTGTTCTGTTCTGTCACCATGTTCTGTTCTGTCACAATGTTCTGTTCTGTCACCATGTTCTGTTCTGTCATCACGTTCTGTTCTGTTCTGACACCATGTTCTGTTCTGTCACCATGTTCTTTTCTGTTCTGTTCTGTCACCATGTTCTGTTCTGTTCTGTCACCATGTTCTGTTCTGACACCATGTTCTGATCTGACACCATGTTCTGTTCTGTCATCATGTTCTGTTCTGTCAACACGTTCTGTTCTGTTCTGTCACCACGTTCTTTTCTGACACCACGTTCTGTTCTGTCACCACGTTCTGTTCAGTCACCACGTTCTGTTCAGTCACCACGTTCTGTTCTGTCATCATGTTCTGTTCTGTCACTATGTTCATTTCTGTCACTATGTTCTGTTTTGTCACCATGTTCTGTTCTGTCACCATGTTCTGTTCTGTCACCATGTTTTGTTCTGTCACCATGTTTTGTTCTGTCACCATGTTCTGTTCTGTTCTGTCACCATGTTCTGTTCTGTCACCATGTTCTGTTCTGTTCAGTCACTATGTTCTGCTCTGTCACCATGCTCTGTACTGTTCTGTCGCTATGTTCTGTTCTGACACCATGTTCTCTAGTGTCACCATGTTCTGTTCTGTCACCGTGTTCTGTTCTGTTCTGACACCATGTTCTGTTCTGTCACCATGTTTTGTTCTGTCACCATGTTTTGTTCTGTCACCATGTTCTGTTCTGTTCTGTCACCATGTTCTGTTCTGTCACCATGTTCTGTTCTGTTCTATCACTATGTTCTGTTCTGTCACCATGTTCTGTTCTGTTCTGTCGCTATGTTCTGTTCTGACACCATGTTCTCTTCAGTCACCACGTTCTGTTCTGTCACCACGTTCTGCTCTGTCACCATGTTCTGTTCTTTCACCATGTTCTGTTCTGTTCTGACACCATGTTCTGTTCTGTTCTGTTCTGTCACCATGTTCTGTTCTGTCATCATGTTTTGTTCTGTTCTGTCACCATGTTAAGTTCTGTGACCACGTTCTGTTCTGTCACCACGTTCTGTTCTGTCAACATGTTCTGTTCTGTTCTGTCACCATGGTCTGTTCTGACACCACGTTCAGTTCTGTCACCATGTTCTTTTCTGTCACCATGTTCTGATCTGACACCATGTTCTGTTCTGTCATCATGTTCTGTTCTGTCACCACGTTCTGTTCTGTTCTGTCACCACGTTCTGTTCTGTTCTGTCACCACGTTCTGTTCTGTCATCATGTCCTGTTCTTCTCACTACGTTCTGTTCTGTCATCACGATCTGTTCTGTCAGCACGTTCTGTTCTGTCACTATGTTCTGTTCTGTCACTATGTTCTGTTTTGTCATCATGTTCTGTTTTGTCATCATGTTCTGTTACCATGTTCTGTTCTGTCACTATGTTCTGTTCTGACACCATGTTCTGTTCTGTCACCATGTTTTGTTCTGTCACCATGTTTTGTTCTGTCACCATGTTCTGTTCTGTTCTGTCACCATGTTCTGCTCTGGCACCATGTTCTGTTCTGTTCTGTCACTATGTTCTGTTCTGTCACCATGTTCTGTTCTGTTCTGTCGCTATGTTCTGTTCTGACACCATGTTCTCTTCTGTCACCACATTCTGTTCTGTCTCCACGTTCTGCTCTGTCATCATGTTCTGTTCTTTCACCATGTTCTGTTCTGTTCTGACACCATGTTCTGTTCTGTCACCGTGTTCTGTTCTGTCACCATGTTCTGTTCTGTCATCACGTTCTGTTCTGTTCTGACACCATGTTCTGTTCTGTCACCATCTTCTGTTCTGTCACCATGTTCTGTTCTGTTCTGTCACCATGTTCTGTTCTGTTCTGTCACCATGTTCTGTTCTGTCACCATGTTCTGTTCTGACACCATGTTCTGTTCTGTCATCATGTTCTGTTCTGTCACCACGTTCTGTTCTGCTCTGTCACCACGTTCTTTTCTGACACCACGTTCTGTTCTGTCACCACGTTCTGTTCAGTCACCACGTTCTGTTCTGTCATCATGTTCTGTTCTGTCACTATGTTCTGTTCTGTCACTATGTTCTGTTTTGTCACCATGTTCTGTTCTGTCACCATGTTCTGTTCTGTCACTATGTTCTGTTCTGACACCATGTTCTGTTCTGTCACCATGTTTTGTTCTGTCACCATGTTTTGTTCTGTCACCATGTTCTGGTCTGTTCTGTCACCATGTTCTGTTCTGGCACCATGTTCTGTTCTGTTCTGTCACTATGTTCTGTTCTGTCACCATGTTCTGTTCTGTTCTGTCGCTATGTTCTGTTCTGACACCATGTTCTCTTCTGTCACCACGTTCTGTTCTGTCACCACGTTCTGCTCTGTCATCATGTTCTGTTCTTTCACCATGTTCTGTTCTGTTCTGACACCATGTTCTGTTCTGTTCTGTTCTGTCACCGTGTTCTGTTCTGTCACCGTGTTCTGTTCTGTTCTGTCACCATGTTCTGTTCTGTCACCGTGTTCTGTTCTGTCACCATGTTCTGTTCTGTCATCACGTTCTGTTCTGTTCTGACACCATGTTCTGTTCTGTCACCATCTTCTGTTCTGTCACCATGTTCTGTTCTGTTCTGTCACCATGTTTTGTTCTGTCACCACGTTCTGTTCTGTTCTGTCACCATGTTCTGTTCTGTCACCATGTTCTGTTCTGACACCATGTTCTGTTCTGTAATCATGTTCTGTTCTGTCACCACGTTCTGTTCTGCTCTGTCACCACGTTCTTTTCTGACACCACGTTCTGTTCTGTCACCACGTTCTGTTCAGTCACCACGTTCTGTTCTGTCATCATGTTCTGTTCTGTCACTATGTTCTGTTCTGTCACTATGTTCTGTTTTGTCGCCATGTTCTGTTCTGTCACCATGTTCTGTTCTGTCACTATGTTCTGTTCTGACACCATGTTCTGTTCTGTCACCATGTTTTGTTCTGTCACCATGTTTTATTCTGTCACCATGTTCTGTTCTGTTCTGTCACCATGTTCTGTTCTGTCACCATGTTCTGTTCTGTTCTATCACTATGTTCTGTTCTGTCACCATGTTCTGTTCTGTTCTGTCGCTATGTTCTGTTCTGACACCATGTTCTCTTCAGTCACCACGTTCTGTTCTGTCACCACGTACTGCTCTGTCACCATGTTCTGTTCTTTCACCATGTTCTGTTCTGTTCTGTTCTGACACCATGTTCTGTTCTGTTCTGTCACCGTGTTCTGTTCTGTCACCGTGTTCTGTTCTGTCACCATGTTCTGTTCTGTCACAATGTTCTGTTCTGTCACCATGTTCTGTTCTGTCATCACGTTCTGTTCTGTTCTGACACCATGTTCTGTTCTGTCACCATGTTCTTTTCTGACACCATTTTCTGTTCTGTTCTGACACCATGTTCTGTTCTGTCACAATCTTCTTTTCTGTCACCATGTTCTATTCTGTTCTGTCACCATGTTCTTTTCTGTTCTGTTCTGTCACCATGTTCTGTTCTGTTCTGTCACCATGTTCTGTTCTGACACCATGTTCTGTTCTGACACCATGTTCTGTTCTGTCATCATGTTCTGTTCTGTCACCACGTTCTGTTCTGTTCTGTCACCACGTTCTTTTCTGACACCACTTTCTGTTCTGTCACCACGTTCTGTTCAGTCACCACGTTCTGTTCAGTCACCACGTTCTGTTCTGTCATCATGTTCTGTTCTGTCACTATGTTCTGTTCTGTCACTATGTTCTGTTTTGTCACCATGTTCTGTTCTGTCACCATGTTCTGTTCTGTCAATGTTTTGTTCTGTCACCATGTTTTGTTCTGTCACCATGTTCTGTTCTGTTCTGTCAACCTGTTCTGTTCTGTCACCATGTTCTGTTCTGTTCAGTCACTATGTTCTGCTCTGTCACCATGCTCTGTTCTGTTCTGTCGCTATGTTCTGTTCTGACACCATGTTCTCTAGTGTCACCGTGTTCTGTTCTGTCACCGTGTTCTGTTCTGTTCTGACACCATGTTCTGTTCTGTCACCATGTTTTGTTCTGTCACCATGTTTTGTTCTGTCACCATGTTCTGTTCTGTTCTGTCACCATGTTCTGTTCTGTCACCATGTTCTGTTCTGTTCTATCACTATGTTCTGTTCTGTCACCATGTTCTGTTCTGTTCTGTCGCTATGTTCTGTTCTGACACCATGTTCTCTTCAGTCACCACGTTCTGTTCTGTCACCACGTTCTGCTCTGTCACCATGTTCTGTTCTTTCACCATGTTCTGTTCTGTTCTGACACCATGTTCTGTTCTGTTCTGTTCTGTCACGATGTTCTGTTCTGTCATCATGTTCTGTTCTGACACCATGTTCTGTTCTGTCACCATGTTCTGCTCTGACTCCATGTTATGTTCTGTTCTGACACCATGTTCTGTTCTGTCACCATCTTCTGTTCTGTCACCATGTTCTGTTCTGTTCTGTCACCATGGTCTGTTCTGACACCACGTTCAGTTCTGTCACCATGTTCTTTTCTGTCACCATGTTCTGTTCTGACACCATGTTCTGTTCTGTCATCATGTTCTGTTCTGTCACCACGTTCTGTTCTGTTCTGTCACCACGTTCTTTTCTGACACCACGTTCTGTTCTGTCATCATGTCCAGTTCTTCTCACTACGTTCTGTTCTGTCATCACGATCTGTTCTGTCACCACGTTCTGTTCTGTCACTATGTTCTGGTTCTGTTCTGACACCATGTTCTGTTCTGTCACCATGTACTGTTCTGTAACCATGTTCTGTTCTATCATCATGTTCTGTTCTGTCACCATGTTCTGCTCTGTCACCACATTCTGTTCTGTCACCACGTTATGTTCTGTCACCATGTTCTGTTCTGTTCTGTCACTATGTTCTGTTCTGTCACCATGTTCTGTTCTGTTCTGTTCTGTCGCTATGTCCTGTTCTGACACCATGTTCTCTTCTGTCACCACGTTCTGTTCTGTCACCACGTTCTTCTCTGTCACCATGTTCTGTTCTTTCACCATGTTCTGTTCTGTTCTGTCACCATTTTCTGTTCTGTCACCATGTACTGTTCTGTAACCATGTTCTGTTCTATCATCATGTTCTGTTCTGTCACCATGTTCTGTTCTGTTCTGACGCTATGTTCTGTTCTCTCACCATGTTCTGTTCTGTCACCATGTTCTGTTCTGTCACCATGTTTTGTTCTGTCACCGTGTTCTGTTCTGTCACCATGTTCTGTTCTGTCATCACGTTCTGTTCTGTACTGACACCATGTTCTGTTCAGTTCTGTTCTGTCACCGTGTTCTGTTTTGTCACTGTGTTTTGTTCTGTTCTGTCACCATGTTCTGTTCTGTCACCATGTTTTGTTCTGTCACCATGTTTTGTTCTGTCACCATGTTCTGTTCTGTTCTGTCACCATGTTCTGTTCTGTCACCACGTTCTGTTCTGTTCTGTCACCATGTTCTGTTCTGTCACCATGTTCTGTTCTGACACCATGTTCTGTTCTGTAATCATGTTCTGTTCTGTCACCACGTTCTGTTCTGCTCTGTCACCACGTTCTTTTCTGAAACCACGTTCTGTTCTGTCACCACGTTCTGTTCAGTCACCACGTTCTGTTCTGTCATCATGTTCTGTTCTGTCACTATGTTCTGTTCTGTCACTATGTTCTGTTTTGTCACCATGTTCTGTTCTGTCACCATGTTCTGTTCTGTCACTATGTTCTGATCTGACACCATGTTCTGTTCTGTCACCATGTTTTGTTCTGTCACCATGTTCTGTTCTGCTCTGTCACCATGTTCTGTTCTGTTCTATCACTATGTTCTGTTCTGTCACCATGTTCTGTTCTGTTCTGTCGCTATGTTCTGTTCTGACACCATGTTCTCTTCAGTCACCACGTTCTGTTCTGTCACCACGTTCTGATCTGTCACCATGTTCTGTTCTTTCACCATGTTCTGTTCTGTTCTGTTCTGACACCATGTTCTGTTCTGTCACCGTGTTCTGTTCTGTCACCGTGTTCTGTTCTGTCACCATGTTCTGTTCTGTCACAATGTTCTGTTCTGTCACCATGTTCTGTTCTGTTCTGTCGCTATGTTCTGTTCTGACACCATGTTCTCTTCAGTCACCACGTTCTGTTCTGTCACCACGTTCTGCTCTGTCACCATGTTCTGTTCTTTCACCATGTTCTGTTCTGTTCTGACACCATGTTCTGTTCTGTTCTGTTCTGTCACCATGTTCTGTTCTGTCATCATGTTCTGTTCTGTTCTGTCACCATGTTAAGTTCTGTGACCACGTTCTGTTCTGTCACCACGTTCTGTTCTGTCAACATGTACTGTTCTGTTCTGTCACCATGGTCTGTTCTGACACCACGTTCAGTTCTGTCACCATGTTCTTTTCTGTCACCATGTTCTGATCTGACACCATGTTCTGTTCTGTCATCATGTTCTGTTCTGTCACCACGTTCTGTTCTGTTCTGTCACCACGTTCTGTTCTGTTCTGTCACCACGTTCTGTTCTGTCATCATGTCCTGTTCTTCTCACTACGTTCTGTTCTGTCATCACGATCTGTTCTGTCACCACGTTCTGTTCTGTCACTATGTTCTGTTCTGTCACTATGTTCTGTTTTGTCATCATGTTCTGTTTTGTCATCATGTTCTGTTACCATGTTCTGTTCTGTCACTATGTTCTGTTCTGACACCATGTTCTGTTCTGTCACCATGTTTTGTTCTGTCACCATGTTTTGTTCTGTCACCATGTTCTGTTCTGTTCTGTCACCATGTTCTGTTCTGGCACCATGTTCTGTTCTGTTCTGTCACTATGTTCTGTTCTGTCACCATGTTCTGTTCTGTTCTGTCGCTATGTTCTGTTCTGACACCATGTTCTCTTCTGTCACCACATTCTGTTCTGTCACCACGTTCTGCTCTGTCATCATGTTCTGTTCTTTCACCATGTTCTGTTCTGTTCTGACAGCATGTTCTGTTCTGTCACCGTGTTCTGTTCTGTCACCATGTTCTGTTCTGTCATCACGTTCTGTTCTGTTCTGACACCATGTTCTGTTCTGTCACCATCTTCTGTTCTGTCACCATGTTCTGTTCTGTTCTGTCACCATGTTCTGTTCTGTTCTGTCACCATGTTCTGTTCTGTCACCATGTTCTGTTCTGACACCATGTTCTGTTCTGTCATCATGTTCTGTTCTGTCACCACGTTCTGTTCTGCTCTGTCACCACGTTCTTTTCTGACACCACGTTCTGTTCTGTCACCACGTTCTGTTCAGTCACCACGTTCTGTTCTGTCATCATGTTCTGTTCTGTCACTATGTTCTGTTCTGTCACTATGTTCTGTTTTGTCACCATGTTCTGTTCTGTCACCATGTTCTGTTCTGTCACTATGTTCTGTTCTGACACCATGTTCTGTTCTGTCACCATGTTTTGTTCTGTCACCATGTTTTGTTCTGTCACCATGTTCTGGTCTGTTCTGTCACCATGTTCTGTTCTGGCACCATGTTCTGTTCTGTTCTGTCACTATGTTCTGTTCTGTCACCATGTTCTGTTCTGTTCTGTCGCTATGTTCTGTTCTGACACCATGTTCTCTTCTGTCACCACGTTCTGTTCTGTCACCACGTTCTGCTCTGTCATCATGTTCTGTTCTTTCACCATGTTCTGTTCTGTTCTGACACCATGTTCTGTTCTGTTCTGTTCTGTCACCGTGTTCTGTTCTGTCACCGTGTTCTGTTCTGTTCTGTCACCATGTTCTGTTCTGTCACCGTGTTCTGTTCTGTCACCATGTTCTGTTCTGTCATCACGTTCTGTTCTGTTCTGACACCATGTTCTGTTCTGTCACCATCTTCTGTTCTGTCACCATGTTCTGTGCTGTTCTGTCACCATGTTCTGTTCTGTCACCACGTTCTGTTCTGTTCTGTCACCATGTTCTGTTCTGTCACCATGTTCTGTTCTGACACCATGTTCTGTTCTGTAATCATGTTCTGTTCTGTCACCACGTTCTGTTCTGCTCTGTCACCACGTTCTTTTCTGACACCACGTTCTGTTCTGTCACCACGTTCTGTTCAGTCACCACGTTCTGTTCTGTCATCATGTTCAGTTCTGTCACTATGTTCTGTTCTGTCACTATGTTCTGTTTTGTCACCATGTTCTGTTCTGTCACCATGTTCTGTTCTGTCACTATGTTCTGTTCTGACACCATGTTCTGTTCTGTCACCATGTTTTGTTCTGTCACCATGTTTTGTTCTGTCACCATGTTCTGTTCTGTTCTGTCACCATGTTCTGTTCTGTCACCATGTTCTGTTCTGTTCTATCACTATGTTCTGTTCTGTCACCATGTTCTGTTCTGTTCTGTCGCTATGTTCTGTTCTGACACCATTTTCTCTTCAGTCACCACGTTCTGTTCTGTCACCATGTTCTGTTCTTTCACCATGTTCTGTTCTGTTCTGTTCTGACACCATGTTCTGTTCTGTTCTGTCACCGTGTTCTGTTCTGTCACCGTGTTCTGTTCTGTCACCATGTTCTGTTCTGTCACAATGTTCTGTTCTGTCACCATGTTCTGTTCTGTCATCACGTTCTGTTCTGTTCTGACACCATGTTCTGTTCTGTCACCACGTTCTGTTCTGTCAAAATGTTCTGTTCTTTCACCATGTTCTGTTCTGTTCTGTTCTGACACCATGTTCTGTTCTGTTCTGTCACCGTGTTCTGTTCTGTCACCGTGTTCTGTTCTGTCACCATGTTCTGTTCTGTCACAATGTTCTGTTCTGACACCATGTTCTGTTCTGTCACCATGTTTTGTTCTGTCACCATGTTTTGTTCTGTCACCATGTTCTGTTCTGTTCTGTCACCATGTTCTGTTCTGTTCTATCACTATGTTCTGTTCTGTCACCATGTTCTGTTCTGTTCTGTCGCTATGTTCTGTTCTGACACCATGTTCTCTTCAGTCACCACGTTCTGTTCTGTCACCACGTTCTGATCTGTCACCATGTTCTGTTCTTTCACCATGTTCTGTTCTGTTCTGTTCTGACACCATGTTCTGTTCTGTTCTGTCACCGTGTTCTGTTCTGTCACCGTGTTCTGTTCTGTCACCATGTTCTGTTCTGTCACAATGTTCTGTTCTGTCACCATGTTCTGTTCTGTTCTGTCGCTATGTTCTGTTCTGACACCATGTTCTCTTCAGTCACCACGTTCTGTTCTGTCACCACGTTCTGCTCTGTCACCATGTTCTGTTCTTTCACCATGTTCTGTTCTGTTCTGACACCATGTTCTGTTCTGTTCTGTTCTGTCACCATGTTCTGTTCTGTCATCATGTTCTGTTCTGTTCTGTCACCATGTTAAGTTCTGTGACCACGTTCTGTTCTGTCACCACGTTCTGTTCTGTCAACATGTACTGTTCTGTTCTGTCACCATGGTCTGTTCTGACACCACGTTCAGTTCTGTCACCATGTTCTTTTCTGTCACCATGTTCTGATCTGACACCATGTTCTGTTCTGTCATCATGTTCTGTTCTGTCACCACGTTCTGTTCTGTTCTGTCACCACGTTCTGTTCTGTTCTGTCACCACGTTCTGTTCTGTCATCATGTCCTGTTCTTCTCACTACGTTCTGTTCTGTCATCACGATCTGTTCTGTCACCACGTTCTGTTCTGTCACTATGTTCTGTTCTGTCACTATGTTCTGTTTTGTCATCATGTTCTGTTTTGTCATCATGTTCTGTTACCATGTTCTGTTCTGTCACTATGTTCTGTTCTGACACCATGTTCTGTTCTGTCACCATGTTTTGTTCTGTCACCATGTTTTGTTCTGTCACCATGTTCTGTTCTGTTCTGTCACCATGTTCTGTTCTGGCACCATGTTCTGTTCTGTTCTGTCACTATGTTCTGTTCTGTCACCATGTTCTGTTCTGTTCTGTCGCTATGTTCTGTTCTGACACCATGTTCTCTTCTGTCACCACATTCTGTTCTGTCACCACGTTCTGCTCTGTCATCATGTTCTGTTCTTTCACCATGTTCTGTTCTGTTCTGACACCATGTTCTGTTCTGTCACCGTGTTCTGTTCTGTCACCATGTTCTGTTCTGTCATCACGTTCTGTTCTGTTCTGACACCATGTTCTGTTCTGTCACCATCTTCTGTTCTGTCACCATGTTCTGTTCTGTTCTGTCACCATGTTCTGTTCTGTTCTGTCACCATGTTCTGTTCTGTCACCATGTTCTGTTCTGACACCATGTTCTGTTCTGTCATCATGTTCTGTTCTGTCACCACGTTCTGTTCTGCTCTGTCACCACGTTCTTTTCTGACACCACGTTCTGTTCTGTCACCACGTTCTGTTCAGTCACCACGTTCTGTTCTGTCATCATGTTCTGTTCTGTCACTATGTTCTGTTCTGTCACTATGTTCTGTTTTGTCACCATGTTCTGTTCTGTCACCATGTTCTGTTCTGTCACTATGTTCTGTTCTGACACCATGTTCTGTTCTGTCACCATGTTTTGTTCTGTCACCATGTTTTGTTCTGTCACCATGTTCTGGTCTGTTCTGTCACCATGTTCTGTTCTGGCACCATGTTCTGTTCTGTTCTGTCACTATGTTCTGTTCTGTCACCATGTTCTGTTCTGTTCTGTCGCTATGTTCTGTTCTGACACCATGTTCTCTTCTGTCACCACGTTCTGTTCTGTCACCACGTTCTGCTCTGTCATCATGTTCTGTTCTTTCACCATGTTCTGTTCTGTTCTGACACCATGTTCTGTTCTGTTCTGTTCTGTCACCGTGTTCTGTTCTGTCACCGTGTTCTGTTCTGTCACCATGTTCTGTTCTGTCACCGTGTTCTGTTCTGTCACCATGTTCTGTTCTGTCATCACGTTCTGTTCTGTTCTGACACCATGTTCTGTTCTGTCACCATCTTCTGTTCTGTCACCATGTTCTGTTCTGTTCTGTCACCATGTTCTGTTCTGTCACCACGTTCTGTTCTGTTCTGTCACCATGTTCTGTTCTGTCACCATGTTCTGTTCTGACACCATGTTCTGTTCTGTAATCATGTTCTGTTCTGTCACCACGTTCTGTTCTGCTCTGTCACCACGTTCTTTTCTGACACCACGTTCTGTTCTGTCACCACGTTCTGTTCAGTCACCACGTTCTGTTCTGTCATCATGTTCAGTTCTGTCACTATGTTCTGTTCTGTCACTATGTTCTGTTTTGTCACCATGTTCTGTTCTGTCACCATGTTCTGTTCTGTCACTATGTTCTGTTCTGACACCATGTTCTGTTCTGTCACCATGTTTTGTTCTGTCACCATGTTTTGTTCTGTCACCATGTTCTGTTCTGTTCTGTCACCATGTTCTGTTCTGTCACCATGTTCTGTTCTGTTCTATCACTATGTTCTGTTCTGTCACCATGTTCTGTTCTGTTCTGTCGCTATGTTCTGTTCTGACACCATTTTCTCTTCAGTCACCACGTTCTGTTCTGTCACCATGTTCTGTTCTTTCACCATGTTCTGTTCTGTTCTGTTCTGACACCATGTTCTGTTCTGTTCTGTCACCGTGTTCTGTTCTGTCACCGTGTTCTGTTCTGTCACCATGTTCTGTTCTGTCACAATGTTCTGTTCTGTCACCATGTTCTGTTCTGTCATCACGTTCTGTTCTGTTCTGACACCATGTTCTGTTCTGTCACCATGTTCTTTTCTGACACCATGTTCTGTTCTGTTCTGACACCATGTTCTGTTCTGTCACAATCTTCTGTTCTGTCACCATGTTCTATTCTGTTCTGTCACCATGTTCTTTTCTGTTCTGTTCTGTCACCATGTTCTGTTCTGTTCTGTCACCATGTTCTGTTCTGACACCATGTTCTGTTCTGACACCATGTTCTGTTCTGTCATCTTGTTCTGTTCTGTCACCACGTTCTGTTCTGTTCTGTCACCACGTTCTTTTCTGACACCACGTTCTGTTCTGTCACCACGTTCTGTTCAGTCACCACTTTCTGTTCAGTCACCACGTTCTGTTCTGTCATCATGTTCTGTTCTGTCACTATGTTCTGTTCTGTCACTATGTTCTGTTTTGTCACCATGTTCTGTTCTGTCACCATGTTCTGTTCTGTCAATGTTTTGTTCTGTCACCATGTTTTGTTCTGTCACCATGTTCTGTTCTATTCTGTCAACCTGTTCTGTTCTGTCACCATGTTCTGTTCTGTTCAGTCACTATGTTCTGCTCTGTCACCATGCTCTGTTCTGTTCTGTCGCTATGTTCTGTTCTGACACCATGTTCTCTAGTGTCACCGTGTTCTGTTCTGTCACCGTGTTCTGTTCTGTTCTGACACCATGTTCTGTTCTGTCACCATGTTTTGTTCTGTCACCATGTTTTGTTCTGTCACCATGTTCTGTTCTGTTCTGTCACCATGTTCTGTTCTGTCACCATGTTCTGTTCTGTTCTATCACTATGTTCTGTTCTGTCACCATGTTCTGTTCTGTTCTGTCGCTATGTTCTGTTCTGACACCATGTTCTCTTCAGTCACCACGTTCTGTTCTGTCACCACGTTCTGCTCTGTCACCATGTTCTGTTCTTTCACCATGTTCTGTTCTGTTCTGACACCATGTTCTGTTCTGTTCTGTTCTGTCACGATGTTCTGTTCTGTCATCATGTTCTGTTCTGACACCATGTTCTGTTCTGTCACCATGTTCTGCTCTGACTCCATGTTATGTTCTGTTCTGACACCATGTTCTGTTCTGTCACCATCTTCTGTTCTGTCACCATGTTCTGTTCTGTTCTGTCACCATGGTCTGTTCTGACACCACGTTCAGTTCTGTCACCATGTTCTTTTCTGTCACCATGTTCTGTTCTGACACCATGTTCTGTTCTGTCATCATGTTCTGTTCTGTCACCACGTTCTGTTCTGTTCTGTCACCACGTTCTTTTCTGACACCACGTTCTGTTCTGTCATCATGTCCTGTTCTTCTCACTACGTTCTGTTCTGTCATCACGATCTGTTCTGTCACCACGTTCTGTTCTGTCACTATGTTCTGGTTCTGTTCTGACACCATGTATTGTTCTGTCACCATGTACTGTTCTGTAACCATGTTCTGTTCTATCATCATGTTCTGTTCTGTCACCATGTTCTGCTCTGTCACCACATTCTGTTCTGTCACCACGTTATGTTCTGTCACCATGTTCTGTTCTGTTCTGTCACTATGTTCTGTTCTGTCACCATGTTGTGTTCTGTTCTGTTCTGTCGCTATGTCCTGTTCTGACACCATGTTCTCTTCTGTCACCACGTTCTGTTCTGTCACCACGTTCTTCTCTGTCACCATGTTCTATTCTTTCACCATGTTCTGTTCTGTTCTGTCACCATTTTCTGTTCTGTCACCATGTACTGTTCTGTAACCATGTTCTGTTCTATCATCATGTTCTGTTCTGTCACCATTTTCTGTTCTGTTCTGAAGCTATGTTCTGTTCTCTCACCATGTTCTGTTCTGTCACCATGTTCTGTTCTGTCACCATGTTTTGTTCTGTCACCGTGTTCTGTTCTGTCACCATGTTCTGTTCTGTCATCACGTTCTGTTCTGTACTGACACCATGTTCTGTTCAGTTCTGTTCTGTCTCCGTGTTCTGTTCTGTCACTGTGTTTTGTTCTGTTCTGTCACCATGTTCTGTTCTGTCACCGTGTTCTGTTCTGTAACCATGTTCTGTTCTGTCATCACGTTCTGTTCTGTTCTGACACCATGTTCTGTTCTGTCACCATGTTCTGTTCTGACACCATGTTCTGTTCTGTTCTGACACCATGTTCTGTTCTGTCACTATCTTCTGTTCTGTCACCATGTTCTGTTCTGTTCTGTCACCATGTTCTGTTCTGTCACCATGTTCTGTTCTGACACCATGTTCTGTTCTGTCATCATGTTCTGTTCTGTCACCACGTTCTGTTCTGTTCTGTCACCACGTTCTTTTCTGACACCATGTTCTGTTCTGTCACCAGGTTCTGTTCAGTCACCACGTTCTGTTCTGTCATCATGTTCTGTTCTGTCACTATGTTCTGTTCTGTCACTATGTTCTGTTTTGTCATCATGTTCTGTTTTGTCATCATGTTCTGTTACCATGTTCTGTTCTGTCACTATGTTCTGTTCTATCACTATGTTCTGTTCTGTCACCATGTTCTGTTCTGTTCTGTCGCTATGTTCTGTTCTGACACCATGTTCTCTTCAGTCACCACGTTCTGTTCTGTCACCACGTTCTGCTCTGTCACCATGTTCTGTTCTTTCACCATGTTCTGTTCTGTTCTGTTCTGACACCATGTTCTGTTCTGTTCTGTCACCGTGTTCTGTTCTGTCACCGTGTTCTGTTCTGTCACCATGTTCTGTTCTGTCACAATGTTCTGTTCTGTCACCATGTTCTGTTCTGTTCTGTCGCTATGTTCTGTTCTGACACCATGTTCTCTTCAGTCACCACGTTCTGTTCTGTCACCACGTTCTGCTCTGTCACCATGTTCTGTTCTTTCACCATGTTCTGTTCTGTTCTGACACCATGTTCTGTTCTGTTCTGTTCTGTCACCATGTTCTGTTCTGTCATCATGTTCTGTTCTGTTCTGTCACCATGTTAAGTTCTGTGACCACGTTCTGTTCTGTCACCACGTTCTGTTCTGTCAACATGTTCTGTTCTGTTCTGTCACCATGGTCTGTTCTGACACCACGTTCAGTTCTGTCACCATGTTCTTTTCTGTCACCATGTTCTGATCTGACACCATGTTCTGTTCTGTCATCATGTTCTGTTCTGTCACCACGTTCTGTTCTGTTCTGTCACCACGTTCTGTTCTGTTCTGTCACCACGTTCTGTTCTGTCATCATGTCCTGTTCTTCTCACTACGTTCTGTTCTGTCATCACGATCTGTTCTGTCACCACGTTCTGTTCTGTCACTATGTTCTGTTCTGTCACTATGTTCTGTTTTGTCATCATGTTCTGTTTTGTCATCATGTTCTGTTACCATGTTCTGTTCTGTCACTATGTTCTGTTCTGGCACCATGTTCTGTTCTGTTCTGTCACTATGTTCTGTTCTGTCACCATGTTCTGTTCTGTTCTGTCGCTATGTTCTGTTCTGACACCATGTTCTCTTCTGTCACCACATTCTGTTCTGTCACCACGTTCTGCTCTGTCATCATGTTCTGTTCTTTCACCATGTTCTGTTCTGTTCTGACACCATGTTCTGTTCTGTCACCGTGTTCTGTTCTGTCACCATGTTCTGTTCTGTCATCACGTTCTGTTCTGTTCTGACACCATGTTCTGTTCTGTCACCATCTTCTGTTCTGTCACCATGTTCTGTTCTGTTCTGTCACCATGTTCTGTTCTGTTCTGTCACCATGTTCTGTTCTGTCACCATGTTCTGTTCTGACACCATGTTCTGTTCTGTCATCATGTTCTGTTCTGTCACCACGTTCTGTTCTGCTCTGTCACCACGTTCTTTTCTGACACCACGTTCTGTTCTGTCACCACGTTCTGTTCAGTCACCACGTTCTGTTCTGTCATCATGTTCTGTTCTGTCACTATGTTCTGTTCTGTCACTATGTTCTGTTTTGTCACCATGTTCTGTTCTGTCACCATGTTCTGTTCTGTCACTATGTTCTGTTCTGACACCATGTTCTGTTCTGTCACCATGTTTTGTTCTGTCACCATGTTTTGTTCTGTCACCATGTTCTGGTCTGTTCTGTCACCATGTTCTGTTCTGGCACCATGTTCTGTTCTGTTCTGTAACTATGTTCTGTTCTGTCACCATGTTCTGTTCTGTTCTGTCGCTATGTTCTGTTCTGACACCATGTTCTCTTCTGTCACCACGTTCTGTTCTGTCACCACGTTCTGCTCTGTCATCATGTTCTGTTCTTTCACCATGTTCTGTTCTGTTCTGACACCATGTTCTGTTCTGTTCTGTTCTGTCACCGTGTTCTGTTCTGTCACCGTGTTCTGTTCTGTTCTGTCACCATGTTCTGTTCTGTCACCGTGTTCTGTTCTGTCACCATGTTCTGTTCTGTCATCACGTTCTGTTCTGTTCTGACACCATGTTCTGTTCTGTCACCATCTTCTGTTCTGTCACCATGTTCTGTTCTGTTCTGTCACCATGTTCTGTTCTGTCACCACGTTCTGTTCTGTTCTGTCACCATGTTCTGTTCTGTCACCATGTTCTGTTCTGACACCATGTTCTGTTCTGTAATCATGTTCTTTTCTGTCACCACGTTCTGTTCTGCTCTGTCACCACGTTCTTTTCTGACACCACGTTCTGTTCTGTCACCACGTTCTGTTCAGTCACCACGTTCTGTTCTGTCATCATGTTCTGTTCTGTCACTATGTTCTGTTCTGTCACTATGTTCTGTTTTGTCACCATGTTCTGTTCTGTCACCATGTTCTGTTCTGTCACTATGTTCTGTTCTGACACCATGTTCTGTTCTGTCACCATGTTTTGTTCTGTCACCATGTTTTGTTCTGTCACCATGTTCTGTTCTGTTCTGTCACCATGTTCTGTTCTGTCACCATGTTCTGTTCTGTTCTATCACTATGTTCTGTTCTGTCAGCATGTTCTGTTCTGTTCTGTCGCTATGTTCTGTTCTGACACCATGTTCTCTTCAGTCACCACGTTCTGTTCTGTCACCACGTTCTGCTCTGTCACCATGTTCTGTTCTTTCACCATGTTCTGTTCTGTTCTGTTCTGACACCATGTTCTGTTCTGTTCTGTCACCGTGTTCTGTTCTGTCACCGTGTTCTGTTCTGTCACCATGTTCTGTTCTGTCACAATGTTCTGTTCTGTCACCATGTTCTGTTCTGTCATCACGTTCTGTTCTGTTCTGACACCATGTTCTGTTCTGTCACCATGTTCTTTTCTGACACCATGTTCTGTTCTGTTCTGACACCATGTTCTGTTCTGTCACAATCTTCTGTTCTGTCACCATGTTCTATTCTGTTCTGTCACCATGTTCTTTTCTGTTCTGTTCTGTCACCATGTTCTGTTATGTCCTGTCACCATGTTCTGTTCTGACACCATGTTCTGTTCTGACACCATGTTTTGTTCTGTCATCATGTTCTGTTCTGTCACCACGTTCTGTTCTGTTCTGTCACCACGTTCTGTTCAGTCACCACGTTCTGTTCTGTCATCATGTTCTGTTCTGTCACTATGTTCTGTTCTGTCACTATGTTCTGTTTTGTCACCATGTTCTGTTCTGTCACCATGTTCTGTTCTGTCACTATGTTCTGTTCTGACACCATGTTCTGTTCTGTCACCATGTTTTGTTCTGTCACCATGTTTTGTTCTGTCACCATGTTCTGGTCTGTTCTGTCACCATGTTCTGTTCTGGCACCATGTTCTGTTCTGTTCTGTAACTATGTTCTGTTCTGTCACCATGTTCTGTTCTGTTCTGTCGCTATGTTCTGTTCTGACACCATGTTCTCTTCTGTCACCACGTTCTGTTCTGTCACCACGTTCTGCTCTGTCATCATGTTCTGTTCTTTCACCATGTTCTGTTCTGTTCTGACACCATGTTCTGTTCTGTTCTGTTCTGTCACCGTGTTCTGTTCTGTCACCGTGTTCTGTTCTGTTCTGTCACCATGTTCTGTTCTGTCACCGTGTTCTGTTCTGTCACCATGTTCTGTTCTGTCATCACGTTCTGTTCTGTTCTGACACCATGTTCTGTTCTGTCACCATATTCTGTTCTGTCACCATGTTCTGTTCTGTTCTGTCACCATGTTCTGTTCTGTCACCACGTTCTGTTCTGTTCTGTCACCATGTTCTGTTCTGTCACCATGTTCTGTTCTGACACCATGTTCTGTTCTGTAATCATGTTCTTTTCTGTCACCACGTTCTGTTCTGCTCTGTCACCACGTTCTTTTCTGACACCACGTTCTGTTCTGTCACCACGTTCTGTTCAGTCACCACGTTCTGTTCTGTCATCATGTTCTGTTCTGTCACTATGTTCTGTTCTGTCACTATGTTCTGTTTTGTCACCATGTTCTGTTCTGTCACCATGTTCTGTTCTGTCACTATGTTCTGTTCTGACACCATGTTCTGTTCTGTCACCATGTTTTGTTCTGTCACCATGTTTTGTTCTGTCACCATGTTCTGTTCTGTTCTGTCACCATGTTCTGTTCTGTCACCATGTTCTGTTCTGTTCTATCACTATGTTCTGTTCTGTCAGCATGTTCTGTTCTGTTCTGTCGCTATGTTCTGTTCTGACACCATGTTCTCTTCAGTCACCACGTTCTGTTCTGTCACCACGTTCTGCTCTGTCACCATGTTCTGTTCTTTCACCATGTTCTGTTCTGTTCTGTTCTGACACCATGTTCTGTTCTGTTCTGTCACCGTGTTCTGTTCTGTCACCGTGTTCTGTTCTGTCACCATGTTCTGTTCTGTCACAATGTTCTGTTCTGTCACCATGTTCTGTTCTGTCATCACGTTCTGTTCTGTTCTGACACCATGTTCTGTTCTGTCACCATGTTCTTTTCTGACACCATGTTCTGTTCTGTTCTGACACCATGTTCTGTTCTGTCACAATCTTCTGTTCTGTCACCATGTTCTATTCTGTTCTGTCACCATGTTCTTTTCTGTTCTGTTCTGTCACCATGTTCTGTTATGTCCTGTCACCATGTTCTGTTCTGACACCATGTTCTGTTCTGACACCATGTTTTGTTCTGTCATCATGTTCTGTTCTGTCACCACGTTCTGTTCTGTTCTGTCACCACGTTCTTTTCTGACACCACGTTCTGTTCTGTCACCACGTTCTGTTCAGTCACCACGTTCTGTTCAGTCACCACGTTCTGTTCTGTCATCATGTTCTGTTCTGTCACTATGTTCTGTTCTGTCACTATGTTCTGTTTTGTCACCATGTTCTGTTCTGTCACCATGTTCTGTTCTGTCAATGTTTTGTTCTGTCACCATGTTTTGTTCTGTCACCATGTTCTGTTCTATTCTGTCAACCTGTTCTGTTCTGTCACCATGTTCTGTTCTGTTCAGTCACTATGTTCTGCTCTGTCACCATGCTCTGTTCTGTTCTGTCGCTATGTTCTGTTCTGACACCATGTTCTCTAGTGTCACCGTGTTCTGTTCTGTCACCGTGTTCTGTTCTGTTCTGACACCATGTTCTGTTCTGTCACCATGTTTTGTTCTGTCACCATGTTTTGTTCTGTCACCATGTTCTGTTCTGTTCTGTCACCATGTTCTGTTCTGTCACCATGTTCTGTTCTGTTCTATCACTATGTTCTGTTCTGTCACCATGTTCTGTTCTGTTCTGTCGCTATGTTCTGTTCTGACACCATGTTCTCTTCAGTCACCACGTTCTGTTCTGTCACCACGTTCTGCTCTATCACGATGTTCTGTTCTTTCACCATGTTCTGTTCTGACACCATGTTCTGTTCTGTTCTGTTCTGTCACGATGTTCTGTTCTGTCATCATGTTCTGTTCTGACACCATGTTCTGTTCTGTCACCATGTTCTGCTCTGACTCCATGTTATGTTCTGTTCTGACACCATGTTCTGTTCTGTCACCATCTTCTGTTCTGTCACCATGTTCTGTTCTGTTCTGTCACCATGGTCTGTTCTGACACCACGTTCAGTTCTGTCACCATGTTCTTTTCTGTCACCATGTTCTGTTCTGACACCATGTTCTGTTCTGTCATCATGTTCTGTTCTGTCACCACGTTCTGTTATGTTCTGTCACCACGTTCTTTTCTGACACCACGTTCTGTTCTGTCATCATGTCCTGTTCTTCTCACTACGTTCTGTTCTGTCATCACGATCTGTTCTGTCACCACGTTCTGTTCTGTCACTATGTTCTGGTTCTGTTCTGACACCATGTTCTGTTCTGTCACCATGTACTGTTCTGTTCTGTCACTATGTTCTGTTCTGTCACCATGTTGTGTTCTGTTCTGTTCTGTCGCTATGTCCTGTTCTGACACCATGTTCTCTTCTGTCACCACGTTCTGTTCTGTCACCACGTTCTTCTCTGTCACCATGTTCTGTTCTTTCACCATGTTCTGTTCTGTTCTGTCACCATTTTCTGTTCTGTCACCATGTACTGTTCTGTAACCATGTTCTGTTCTATCATCATGTTCTGTTCTGTCACCATGTTCTGTTCTGTTCTGACGCTATGTTCTGTTCTCTCACCATGTTCTGTTCTGTCACCATGTTCTGTTCTGTCACCATGTTTTGTTCTGTCACCGTGTTCTGTTCTGTCACCATGTTCTGTTCTGTCATCACGTTCTGTTCTGTACTGACACCATGTTCTGTTCAGTTCTGTTCTGTCTCCGTGTTCTGTTCTGTCACTGTGTTTTGTTCTGTTCTGTCACCATGTTCTGTTCTGTCACCGTGTTCTGTTCTGTAACCATGTTCTGTTCTGTCATCACGTTCTGTTCTGTTCTGACACCATGTTCTGTTCTGTCACCATGTTCTGTTCTGACACCATGTTCTGTTCTGTTCTGACACCATGTTCTGTTCTGTCACTATCTTCTGTTCTGTCACCATGTTCTGTTCTGTTCTGTCACCATGTTCTGTTCTGTCACCATGTTCTGTTCTGACACCATGTTCTGTTCTGTCATCATGTTCTGTTCTGTCACCACGTTCTGTTCTGTTCTGTCACCACGTTCTTTTCTGACACCATGTTCTGTTCTGTCACCAGGTTCTGTTCAGTCACCACGTTCTGTTCTGTCATCATGTTCTGTTCTGTCACTATGTTCTGTTCTGTCACTATGTTCTGTTTTGTCATCATGTTCTGTTTTGTCATCATGTTCTGTTACCATGTTCTGTTCTGTCACTATGTTCTGTTCTGACACCATGTTCTGTTCTGTCACCATGTTTTGTTCTGTCACCATGTTTTGTTCTGTCACCATGTTCTGTTTTGTTCTGTCACCATGTTCTGTTCTGGCACCATGTTCTGTTCTGTTCTGTCACCATGTTCTGTTCTGTTCTGTCGCTATGTTCTGTTCTGACACCATGTTCTCTTCTGTCACCACGTTCTGTTCTGTCACCACGTTCTGCTCTGTCATCATGTTCTGTTCTTTCACGATGTTCTGTTCTGTTCTGACACCATGTTCTGTTCTGTTCTGTTCTGTCACCGTGTTCTGTTCTGTCACCGTGTTCTGTTCTGTTCTGTCACCATGTTCTGTTCTGTCACCGTGTTCTGATCTGTCACCATGTTCTGTTCTGTCATCACGTTCTGTTCTGTTCTGACACCATGTTCTGTTCTGTCACCATCTTCTGTTCTGTCACCATGTTCTGTTCTGTTCTGTCACCATGTTCTGTTCTGTCACCATGTTCTGTTCTGACACCATGTTCTGTTCTGTCATCATGTTCTGTTCTGTCACCAGGTTCTGTTCTGCTCTGTCACCACGTTCTTTTCTGACACCACGTTCTGTTCTGTCACCACGTTCTGTTCAGTCACCACGTTCTGTTCTGTCATCATGTTCTGTTCTGTCACTATGTTCTGTTCTGTCACTATGTTCTGTTTTGTCACCATGTTCTGTTCTGTCACCATGTTCTGTTCTGTCACTATGTTCTGTTCTGACACCATGTTCTGTTCTGTCAACATGTTTTGTTCTGTCACCATGTTCTGTTCTGTTCTGTCACCATGTTCTGTTCTGTCACCATGTTCTGTTCTGTTCTATCACTATGTTCTGTTCTGTCACCATGTTCTGTTCTGTTCTGTCGCTATGTTCTGTTCTGACACCATGTTCTCTTCAGTCACCACGTTCTGTTCTGTCACCACGTTCTGCTCTGTCACCACATTCTGTTCTGTCACCACGTTATGTTCTGTCACCATGTTCTGTTCTGTTCTGTCACTATGTTCTGTTCTGTCACCATGTTGTGTTCTGTTCTGTCTGTCGCTATGTCCTGTTCTGACACCATGTTCTCTTCTGTCACCACGTTCTCTTCTGTCACCACGTTCTTTTCTGTCACCATGTTCTGTTCTTTCACCATGTTCTGTTCTGTTCTGTCACCATTTTCTGTTCTGTCACCATGTACTGTTCTGTAACCATGTTCTGTTCTATCATCATGTTCTGTTCTGTCACCATGTTCTGTTCTGTTCTGACGCTATGTTCTGTTCTCTCACCATGTTCTGTTCTGTCACCATGTTCTGTTCTGTCACCATGTTTTGTTCTGTCACCGTGTTCTGTTCTGCCACCATGTTCTGTTCTGTCATCACGTTCTGTTCTGTACTGACACCATGTTCTGTTCAGTTCTGTTCTGTCTCCGTGTTCTGTTCTGTCACTGTGTTTTGTTCTGTTCTGTCACCATGTTCTGTTCTGTCACCGTGTTCTGTTCTGTAACCATGTTCTGTTCTGTCATCACGTTCTGTTCTGTTCTGACACCATGTTCTGTTCTGTCACCATGTTCTGTTCTGACACCATGTTCTGTTCTGTTCTGACACCATGTTCTGTTCTGTCACTATCTTCTGTTCTGTCACCATGTTCTGTTCTGTTCTGTCACCATGTTCTGTTCTGTCATCCTTGTTCTGTTCTGACACCATGTTCTGTTCTGTCATCATGTTCTGTTCTGTCACCACGTTCTGTTCTGTTCTGTCACCACGTTCTTTTCTGACACCATGTTCTGTTCTGTCACCAGGTTCTGTTCAGTCACCACGTTCTGTTCTGTCATCATGTTCTGTTCTGTCACTATGTTCTGTTCTGTCACTATGTTCTGTTTTGTCATCATGTTCTGTTTTGTCATCATGTTCTGTTACCATGTTCTGTTCTGTCACTATGTTCTGTTCTGACACCATGTTCTGTTCTGTCACCATGTTTTGTTCTGTCACCATGTTTTGTTCTGTCACCATGTTCTGTTTTGTTCTGTCACCATGTTCTGTTCTGGCACCATGTTCTGTTCTGTTCTGTCACCATGTTCTGTTCTGTTCTGTCGCTATGTTCTGTTCTGACACCATGTTCTCTTCTGTCACCACGTTCTGTTCTGTCACCACGTTCTGCTCTGTCATCATGTTCTGTTCTTTCACCATGTTCTGTTCTATTCTGACACCATGTTCTGTTCTGTTCTGTTCTGTCACCGTGTTCTGTTCTGTCACCGTGTTCTGTTCTGTTCTGTCACCATGTTCTGTTCTGTCACCGTGTTCTGATCTGTCACCATGTTCTGTTCTGTCATCACGTTCTGTTCTGTTCTGACACCATGTTCTGTTCTGTCACCATCTTCTGTTCTGTCACCATGTTCTGTTCTGTTCTGTCACCATGTTCTGTTCTGTCATCATGTTCTGTTCTGTCACCACGTTCTGTTCTGCTCTGTCACCACGTTCTTTTCTGACACCACGTTCTGTTCTGTCACCACGTTCTGTTCAGTCACCACGTTCTGTTCTGTCATCATGTTCTGTTCTGTCACTATGTTCTGTTCTGTCACTATGTTCTGTTTTGTCACCATGTTCTGTTCTGTCACCATGTTCTGTTCTGTCACTATGTTCTGTTCTGACACCATGTTCTGTTCTGTCACCATGTTTTGTTCTGTCACCATGTTTTGTTCTGTCACCATGTTCTGTTCTGTTCTGTCACCATGTTCTGTTCTGTCACCATGTTCTGTTCTGTTCTATCACTATGTTCTGTTCTGTCACCATGTTCTGTTCTGTTCTGTCGCTATGTTCTGTTCTGACACCATGTTCTCTTCAGTCACCACGTTCTGTTCTGTCACCACGTTCTGCTCTGTCACCATGTTCTGTTCTTTCACCATGTTCTGTTCTGTTCTGACACCATGTTCTGTTCTGTTCTGTTCTGTCACCGTGTTCTGTTCTGTCACCGTGTTCTGTTCTGTCACCATGTTCTGTTCTGTCACAATGTTCTGTTCTGTCACCATGTTCTGTTCTGTCATCACGTTCTGTTCTGTTCTGTCACCATGTTCTGTTTTTTCACCATGTTCTGTTCTGTTCTTACACCATGTTCTGTTCTGTTCTGTTCTGTCACCGTGTTCTGTTCTGTCACCGTGTTCTGTTCTGTCACCATGTTCTGTTCTGTCACAATGTTCTGTTCTGTCACCGTGTTCTGTTCTGTCACCGTGTTCTGTTCTGTCACCATGTTATGTTCTGTCACAATGTTCTGTTCTGTCACCATGTTCTGTCATCACGTTCTGTTCTGTTCTGTCACCATGTTCTGTTCTTTCACCATGTTTTGTTCAGTTCTTTCACCATGTTCTGTTCTGTTCTGACACCATGTTCTGTTCTGTTCTGTTCTGTCACCGTGTTCTGTTCTGTCACCGTGTTCTGTTCTGTCACCATGTTCTGTTCTGTCACAATGTTCTGTTCTGTCACCATGTTCTGTTCTGTCATCACGTTCTGTTCTATTCTGACACCATGTTCTGTTCTGTCACCATGTTCTTTTCTGACACCATGTTCTGTTCTGTTCTGACACCATGTTCTGTTCTGTCACAATCTTCTGTTCTGTCACCATGATCTATTCTGTTCTGTCACCATGTTCTTTTCTGTTCTGTTCTGTCAACATGTTCTGTTCTGACACCATGTTCGGTTCTGACACCAAGTTCTGTTCTGTCATCATGTTCTGTTCTGTCACCACGTTCTGTTCTGTTCTGTCACCACGTTCTTTTCTGACACCACGTTCTTTTCTGTCACCACGTTCTGTTCAGTCACCACGTTCTGTTCAGTCACCACGTTCTGTTCTGTCATCATGTTCTGTTCTGTCACTATGTTCTGTTCTGTCACTATGTTCTGTTTTGTCACCATGTTCTGTTCTGTCACCATGTTCTGTTCTGTCACCATGTTTTGTTCTGTCACCATGTTTTGTTCTGTCACCATGTTCTGTTCTGTTCTGTCACCATGTTCTGTTCTGTCACCATGTTCTGTTCTGTTCAGTCACTATGTTCTGCTCTGTCACCATGCTCTGTTCTGTTCTGTCGCTATGTTCTGTTCTGACACCATGTTCTCTAGTGTCACCGTGTTCTGTTTTGTCACCGTGTTCTGTTCTGTTCTGTCACCATATTCTGTTCTGTCACCACGTTCTGTTCTGTCACCATGTTCTGTTCTGTCACCATGTTCTGCTCTGTCACCATGTTCTGTTCTTTCACCATGTTCTGTTCTGTTCTGTCAGCATTTTCTGTTCTGTAACCATGTTCTGTTCTATCATCGTGTTCTGTTCTGTTCTGTCACCATGTTCTGTTCTGTTCTGACGCTATGTTCTGTTCTGTCACCATGTTCTGTTCTGTCACCATGTTCTGTTCTGTCACCATGTTTTGTTCTGTCACCGTGTTCTGTTCTGTCACCATGTTCTGTTCTGTCATCACACTCTGTTCTGTTCTGACACCATGTTCTGTTCTGATCTGTTCTGTCACCGTGTTCTGTTCTGTTCTGTCACCATGTTCTGTTCTGTCACCGTGTTCTGTTCTGTCACCGTGTTCTGTTCTGTCATCACGTTATGTTCTGACACCATGTTCTGTTCTGTCACCATGTTCTGTTCTGACATCATGTTCTGTTCTGATCTGACACCATGTTCTGTTCTGTCACCATCTTCTGTTCTGTCACCATGTTCTGTTCTGTTCTGTCACCATGGTCTGTTCTGACACCACATTCTGTTCTGTTGCCATGTTTGTTCAGTTACCATGTTCTGTTCTGACACCATGTTCTGTTCTGTCATCATGTTCTTTTCTGTCACCATGTGGGTGTAGTGTGTGTGTAGTGTGTGTTATCTGAAATATGAACACAGCATCAGGGTAAAGTAGTAAGGGCTGTTGTTCTGTCACCATGTTCTGTTCTGTTCTGTCACCATGTTCTGTTCTGTTCTGTCACCATGTTCTGTTCTGTCACTATGGTCTGTTCTGTCACCATGGTCTGTTCTGTTCTGTCACCATGGTCTGTACTGTTCTGTCACCATGGTCTGTTCTGTTCTGTCACCATGTTCTGTTCTGTCACCGTGTTCTGTTCTGTCACCATGGTCTGTTCTGACACCACGTTCTGTTCTGTCACCATGTTCTGTTCTGTCACCATGTTCTGTTCTGACACCACGTTCTGTTCAGTCATCATGTTCTGTTCTGTCACCGTGTTCTGTTCTGTTCTGTCACCATGGTCTGTTCTGACACCATGTTCTGTTCTGACACCACGTTCTGTTCTGTCACCATGTTCTGTTCTGTCACCGTGTTCTGTTCTGACACCACGTTCTGTTCTGTCATCATGTTCTGTTCTTTCACCGTGGTCTGTTCTGTTCTGTCACCATGTTCTGTTCTGTCACCACGTTCTGTTCTGTCACCATGTTCTGTTCTGTCACCATGTTCTGTTCTGTCACCATGTTCTGTTCTGTTCTGTCACCATGTTCTGTCACCATGTTCTGTTCTGTTCTGTCACCGTGTTCTGTTCTTTCACCGTGTTCTGTTCTGTTCTGTCACCGTGTTCTGTTCTGTTCTATCACCATGTACTGTTCTGTCATCACGTTCTGCTCTGTCACCACGTTCTGTTCTGTTCTGACACCATGTTCTGTTCTGTCACCATCTTCTGTTCTGTCACCATGTTCTGTTCTGTTCTGTCACCATGTTCTGTTCTGTCACCATGTTCTGTTCTGTTCTGTCACCATGTTCTGTTCTGTCACCATGTTCTGTTCTGACTCCATGTTCTGTTCTGACACCATGTTCTGTTCTGTTCTGACACCATGTTCTGTTCTGTTCTGTCACCATGTTCTGTTTTGTCACCATGTTCTTTTCTGTCACCATGTTCTGTTTTGTTCTGTCACCATGTTCTGTTCTGTTCTGTCACCGTGTTCTGTTCTGTCACTATGTTCTGTTCTGTCATCACATTTTGTTCTGTCACCATGTTCTGTTCTGTTGTGCCACTATGTTCTGTTCTGTTCTGTCACCATGTTCTGTTCTGTCACCATGTTCTGTTCTGTCACCATGTTCTGCTCTGTCACCATGTTCTGTTCTGTCCACATGTTCTGTATGGTCACCATGTTCTGTTCTGTTCTGTCACCATGTTCTGTTCTGTCACCATGTTCTGTTTTGTCATCACATTCTGTTCTGTCACCATGTTCTGTTCTGTCACCAGGTTCTTTTCTGTCACCATGTGGGTGTAGTGTGTGTGTAGTGTGTGTTATCTGAAATGTGAACACAGCATCAGGGTAAAGTAGTAAGGGCTGTTGTTCTGTCACCATGTTCTGTTCTGTTCTGTCACCATGTTCTGTTCTGTTCTGTCACCATGTTCTGTTCTGTCACTATGGTCTGTTCTGTCACCATGGTCTGTTCTGTTCTGTCACCATGGTCTGTACTGTTCTGTCACCATGGTCTGTTCTGTTCTGTCACCATGTTCTGTTCTGTCACCATGTTCTGTTCTGTTCTGTCACCATGTTCTGTCACCATGTTCTGTTCTGTTCTGTTCTGTCACCGTGTTCTGTTCTGTTCTGTTCTGTCACCGTGTTCTGTTCTGTTCTATCACCATGTACTGTTCTGTCATCACGTTCTGCTCTGTCACCACGTTCTGTTCTGTTCTGACACCATGTTCTGTTCTGTCACCATCTTCTGTTCTGTCACCATGTTCTGTTCTGTTCTGTCACCATGTTCTGTTCTGTCACCATGTTCTGTTCTGTTCTGTCACCATGTTCTGTTCTGTCACCATGTTCTGTTCTGACTCCATGTTCTGTTCTGACACCATGTTCTGTTCTGTTCTGACACCATGTTCTGTTCTGTTCTGTCACCATGTTCTGTTTTGTCACCATGTTCTTTTCTGTCACCATGTTCTGTTTTGTTCTGTCACCATGTTCTGTTCTGTTCTGTCACCGTGTTCTGTTCTGTCACTATGTTCTGTTCTGTCATCACATTTTGTTCTGTCACCATGTTCTGTTCTGTTGTGCCACTATGTTCTGTTCTGTTCTGTCACCATGTTCTGTTCTGTCACCATGTTCTGTTCTGTCACCATGTTCTGCTCTGTCACCATGTTCTGTTCTGTCCACATGTTCTGTATGGTCACCATGTTCTGTTCTGTTCTGTCACCATGTTCTGTTCTGTCACCATGTTCTGTTTTGTCATCACATTCTGTTCTGTCACCATGTTCTGTTCTGTCACCAGGTTCTTTTCTGTCACCATGTGGGTGTAGTGTGTGTGTAGTGTGTGTTATCTGAAATGTGAACACAGCATCAGGGTAAAGTAGTAAGGGCTGTTGTTCTGTCACCATGTTCTGTTCTGTTCTGTCACCATGTTCTGTTCTGTTCTGTCACCATGTTCTGTTCTGTCACTATGGTCTGTTCTGTCACCATGGTCTGTTCTGTTCTGTCACCATGGTCTGTACTGTTCTGTCACCATGGTCTGTTCTGTTCTGTCACCATGTTCTGTTCTGTCACCGTGTTCTGTTCTGTCACCATGGTCTGTTCTGACACCACGTTCTGTTCTGTCACCATGTTCTGTTCTGTCACCATGTTCTGTTCTGACACCACGTTCTGTTCAGTCATCATGTTCTATTCTGTCACCGTGCTCTGTTCTGTTCTGTCACCATGGTCTGTTCTGACACCATGTTCTGTTCTGACACCACGTTCTGTTCTGTCACCATGTTCTGTTCTGTCACCGTGTTCTGTTCTGACACCACGTTCTGTTCTGTCATCATGTTCTGTTCTTTCACCGTGGTCTGTTCTGTTCTGTCACCATGTTCTGTTCTGTCACCACGTTCTGTTCTGTCACCATGTTCTGTTCTGTCACCATGTTCTGTTCTGTCACCATGTTCTGTTCTGTTCTGTCACCATGTTCTGTCACCATGTTCTGTTCTGTTCTGTCACCGTGTTCTGTTCTGTCACCGTGTTCTGTTCTGTTCTGTCACCGTGTTCTGTTCTGTTCTATCACCATGTACTGTTCTGTCATCACGTTCTGCTCTGTCACCACGTTCTGTTCTGTTCTGACACCATGTTCTGTTCTGTCACCATCTTCTGTTCTGTCACCATGTTCTGTTCTGTTCTGTCACCATGTTCTGTTCTGTCACCATGTTCTGTTCTGTTCTGTCACCATGTTCTGTTCTGTCACCATGTTCTGTTCTGACTCCATGTTCTGTTCTGACACCATGTTCTGTTCTGTTCTGACACCATGTTCTGTTCTGTTCTGTCACCATGTTCTGTTTTGTCACCATGTTCTTTTCTGTCACCATGTTCTGTTTTGTTCTGTCACCATGTTCTGTTCTGTTCTGTCACCGTGTTCTGTTCTGTCACTATGTTCTGTTCTGTCATCACATTTTGTTCTGTCACCATGTTCTGTTCTGTTGTGCCACTATGTTCTGTTCTGTTCTGTCACCATGTTCTGTTCTGTCACCATGTTCTGTTCTGTCACCATGTTCTGCTCTGTCACCATGTTCTGTTCTGTCCACATGTTCTGTATGGTCACCATGTTCTGTTCTGTTCTGTCACCATGTTCTGTTCTGTCACCATGTTCTGTTTTGTCATCACATTCTGTTCTGTCACCATGTTCTGTTCTGTCACCAGGTTCTTTTCTGTCACCATGTGGGTGTAGTGTGTGTGTAGTGTGTGTTATCTGAAATGTGAACACAGCATCAGGGTAAAGTAGTAAGGGCTGTTGTTCTGTCACCATGTTCTGTTCTGTTCTGTCACCATGTTCTGTTCTGTTCTGTCACCATGTTCTGTTCTGTCACTATGGTCTGTTCTGTCACCATGGTCTGTTCTGTCACCATGGTCTGTACTGTTCTGTCACCATGGTCTGTTCTGTTCTGTCACCATGTTCTGTTCTGTCACCGTGTTCTGTTCTGTCACCATGGTCTGTTCTGACACCACGTTCTGTTTTGTCACCATGTTCTGTTCTGTCACCATGTTCTGTTCTGACACCACGTTCTGTTCAGTCATCATGTTCTGTTCTGTCACCGTGTTCTGTTCTGTTCTGTCACCATGGTCTGTTCTGACACCATGTTCTGTTCTGACACCACGTTCTGTTCTGTCACCATGTTCTGTTCTGTCACCATGTTCTGTTCTGACACCACGTTCTGTTCTGTCATCATGTTCTGTTCTGTCACTGTGGTCTGTTCTGTTCTGTCACCATGTTCTGTTCTGTCACCACGTTCTGTTCTGTCACCATGTTCTGTTCTGTCACCATGTTCTGTTCTGTTCTGTCACCATGTTTTGTCACCATGTTCTGTTCTGTTCTGTCACCGTGTTCTGTTCTGTCACCGTGTTCTGTTCTGTTCTGTTCTGTCACCGTGTTCTGTTCTGTTCTTTCACCATGTACTGTTCTGTCATCACGTTCTGCTCTGTCACCACGTTCTGTTCTGTTCTGACACCATGTTCTGTTCTGTCACCATCTTCTGTTCTGTCACCATGTTCTGTTCTGTTCTGTCACCATGTTCTGTTCTGTCACCATGTTCTGATCTGTTCTGTCACCAAGTTCTGTTCTGTCACCATGTTCTGTTCTGACACCACGTTCTGTTCAGTCATCATGTTCTGTTCTGTCACCGTGTTCTGTTCTGTTCTGTCACCATGGTCTGTTCTGACACCATGTTCTGTTCTGACACCACGTTCTGTTCTGTCACCATGTTCTGTTCTGTCACCATGTTCTGTTCTGACACCACGTTCTGTTCTGTCATCATGTTCTGTTCTGTCACTGTGGTCTGTTCTGTTCTGTCACCATGTTCTGTTCTGTCACCACGTTCTGTTCTGTCACCATGTTCTGTTCTGTCACCATGTTCTGTTCTGTTCTGTCACCATGTTCTGTCACCATGTTCTGTTCTGTTCTGTCACCGTGTACTGTTCTGTCACCGTGTTTTGTTCTGTTCTGTTCTGTCACCGTGTTCTGTTCTGTTCTATCACCATGTACTGTTCTGTCATCACGTTCTGCTCTGTCACCACGTTCTGTTCTGTTCTGTTCTGACACCATGTTCTGTTCTGTCACCATCTTCTGTTCTGTCACCATGTTCTGTTCTGTTCTGTCACCATGTTCTGTTCTGTCACCATGTTCTGTTCTGTTCTGTCACCATGTTCTGTTCTGTCACCATGTTCTGCTCCGACTCCATGTTCTGTTCTGACACCATGTTCTGTTCTGTTCTGACACCATGTTCTGTTCTGTTCTGTCACCATGTTCTGTTTTGTCACCATGTTCTTTTCTGTCACCATGTTCTGTTTTGTTCTGTCACCATGTTCTGTTCTGTTCTGTCACCGTGTTCTGTTCTGTCACTATGTTCTGTTCTGTCATCACATTCTGCTCTGTCACCATGTTCTGTTCTGTTCTGTCACCATGTTCTGTTCTGTCACCATGTTCTGTTCTGTTCTGTCACCATGTTCTGTTCTGTCACCATGTTCTGTTCTGTCACCATGTTCTGCTGTCACCATGTTCTGTTCTGTCCACATGTTCTGTTCTGTTCTGTCACCATGTTCTGTTCTGTCACCATGTTCTGTTTTGTCATCACATTCTGTTCTGTTCTGTCACCATGTTCTGTTTTGTCACCATGTTCTGTTCTGACACCATGTTCTGTTCTATTCTGACACCATGTTCTGTTCTGTCACCATCTTCTGTTCTGTCACCATGTTCTGTTTTGTTCTGTCACCATGTTCTGTTCTGTCACCATGTTCTGTTCTGTTCTGTCACCATGTTCTGTTCTGTTCTATCATCATTTTCTGTTCTGTTCTGTCACCATGTTGTTCTGTTCTGTTCTGTCATCATGTTCTGTTCTGTCACCATGTCCTGCTCTGTTCTGTCACCATGTTCTGTTCTGATCTGTCACCATGTTCTGTTCTGTTCTGTCACCGTGTTCTGTTCTGTCACTATGTTCTGTTCTGTCATCACGTTCTGTTCTGTCACCATGTTCTGTTCTGTCACCGTGTTCTGTTCTGTCACCGTGTTCTGTTCTGTTCTGTCACCGTGTTCTGTTCTGTTCGATCACCATGTTCTGTTCTGTCATCACGTTCTGTTCTGTCACCACGTTCTGTTCTGTTCTGACACCATGTTCTGTTCTGTCACCATCCTCTGTTCTGTCACCATGTTCTTTTCTGTTCTGTCACCATGTTCTGTTCTGTCACCATGTTCTGTTCTGTCACCATGTTCTGTTCTATCACCATGTTCTGTTCTGACACCATGTTCTGTTCTGACACCATGTTCTGTTCTGTTCTGACACCATGTTCTGTTCTGTCACCATCTTATGTTCTGTAACCATGTTCTGTTCTGTTCTGTCACCATGTTCTGTTCTGTCACCATGTTCTGTTCTGTTCTGTCACCGTGTTCTGTTCTGTCACTATGTTCTGTTCTGTCATCACGTTCTGTTCTGTCACCATGTTCTGTTCTGTCATCACGTTCTGGTCTGTCACTATGTTCTGTTCTGTTACCACGTTCTGTTCTGTCACCATGTTTGGTTCTGTTCTGTCACCATGTTCTGTTCTGTCACCATGTTCCTCTCTGTCACCACGTTCTGTTCTGTTCTGTCACCATGTTCTGTTCTGTCACCATGTTCTGTTCTGTTCTGTCACCATGTTCTGTTCTGTCACCATGTTCTGTTTTGTCATCACATTCTGTTCTGTTCTGTCACCATGTTCTGTTCTGTCACCATGTTCTGTTCTGTTCTGTCACCATGTTCTGTTCTGTCACCATGTTCTGTTTTGTCATCACATTCTGTTCTATTCTGTCACCATGTTCTGTTCTGTCACCATGTTCTGTTCTGTCACCATGTTCTGTTCTGTCACCATGTTCTGTTCTGTCACCATGTTCTGCTCTGTCACCATGTTCTGTTCTGTTCTGTCACCATGTTCTGTTCTGTTCTGTCACCATGTTCTGTTCTGTTCTGTCACCATGTTCTGTTCTGTTCTGTCACCATGTTCTGTTCTGTCACCATGTTCTGTTTTGTCATCACATTCTGTTCTGTTCTGTCACCATGTTCTGTTCTGTCACCATGTTCTGTTCTTTTCTGTCACCGTGTTCTGTTCTGTCACTATGTTCTGTTCTGTCATCACGTTCTGTTCTGTCACCATGTTCTGTTCTGTCACTATGTTCTGTTCTGTCATCACGTTCTGTTCTGTCACCGTGTTCTGTTCTGTCACTATGTTCTGATCTGTCATCACATTCTGTTCTGTCACCATGTTCTGTTCTGTTCTGCCACTATGTTCTGTTCTGTTCTGTCACCATGTTCTGTTCTGTCACCATGTTCTGTTCTGTCACCATGTTCTGCTCTGTCACCATGTTCTGTTCTGTCCACATGTTCTGTTCGGTCACCATGTTCTGTTCTGTTCTGTCACCATGTTCTGTTCTGTCACCATGTTCTGTTTTGTCATCACATTCTGTTCTGTTCTGTCACCATGTTCTGTTTTGTCACCATGTTCTGTTCTGACACCATGTTCTGTTCTATTCTGACACCATGTTCTGTTCTGTCACCATCTTCTGTTCTGTCACCATGTTCTGTTTTGTTCTGTCACCATGTTCTGTTCTGTCACCATGTTCTGTTCTGTTCTGTCACCATGTTCTGTTCTGTTCTATCATCATTTTCTGTTCTGTTCTGTCACCATGTTGTTCTGTTCTGTTCTGTCATCATGTTCTGTTCTGTCACCATGTCCTTCTCTGTTCTGTCACCATGTTCTGTTCTGATCTGTCACCATGTTCTGTTCTGTTCTGTCACCGTGTTCTGTTCTGTCACTATGTTCTGTTCTGTCATCACGTTCTGTTCTGTCACCATGTTCTGTTCTGTCACCGTGTTCTGTTCTGTCACCGTGTTCTGTTCTGTTCTGTCACCGTGTTCTGTTCTGTTCTATCACCATGTTCTGTTCTGTCATCACGTTCTGTTCTGTCACCACGTTCTGTTCTGTTCTGACACCATGTTCTGTTCTGTCACCATCCTCTGTTCTGTCACAATGTTCTTTTCTGTTCTGTCACCATGTTCTGTTCTGTCACCATGTTCTGTTCTGTCACCATGTTCTGTTCTATCACCATGTTCTGTTCTGACACCATGTTCTGTTCTGACACCATGTTCTGTTCTGTTCTGACACCATGTTCTGTTCTGTCACCATCTTATGTTCTGTAACCATGTTCTGTTCTGTTCTGTCACCATGTTCTGTTCTGTCACCATGTTCTGTTCTGTTCTGTCACCGTGTTCTGTTCTGTCACTATGTTCTGTTCTGTCATCACGTTCTGTTCTGTCACCATGTTCTGTTCTGTCATCACGTTCTGGTCTGTCACTATGTTCTGTTCTGTTACCACGTTCTGTTCTGTCACCATGTTTGGTTCTGTTCTGTCACCATGTTCTGTTCTGCTCTGTCACCATGTTCTGTTCTGTCACCATGTTCTGTTCTGTCACCATGTTCCTCTCTGTCACCATGTTCTGTTCTGTTCTGTCACCATGTTCTGTTCTGTCACCATGTTCTGTTCTGTTCTGTCAACATGTTCTGTTCTGTCACCATGTTCTGTTTTGTCATCACATTCTGTTCTGTTCTGTCACCATGTTCTGTTCTGTCACCATGTTCTGTTCTGTTCTGTCACCATGTTCTGTTCTGTCACCATGTTCTGTTCTGTCACCATGTTCTGTTCTGTCACCATGTTCTGCTCTGTCACCATGTTCTGTTCTGTTCTGTCACCATGTTCTGTTCTGTCACCATGTTCTGTTCTGTTCTGTCACCATGTTCTGTTCTGACACCATGTTCTGTTTGGTCATCACATTCTGTTCTGTTCTGTCACCATGTTCTGTTCTGTCACCATGTTCTGTTCTGTTCTGTCACTGTGTTCTGTTCTGTCACCATGTTCTGTTCTGTCATCACATTCTGTTCTGTTCTGTCACCATGTTCTGTTCTGTCACCATGTTCTGTTCTGACACCATGTTCTGTTCTATTCTGACACCATGTTCTGTTATGTCACCATCTTCTGTTCTGTCACCATGTTCTGTTTTGTTCTGTCACCATGTTCTGTTCTGTCACCATGTTCTGTTCTGTTCTGTCACCATGTTCTGTTCTGTTCTGTCACCATGTTCTGTTCTGTCACTATGGTCTGTTCTGTCACCATGGTCTGTTCTGTTCTGTCACCATGGTCTGTACTGTTCTGTCATCATTGTCTGTTCTGACACCATGGTTTGTTCTGACACCATGGTCTGTTCTGTCACCACGTTCTGTTCTGTCACCACGTTCTGTTCTGTCACCATGTTCTGTTCTGTTCTGTCACCATGTTCTGCTCTGTTCTGTCACCGTGTTCTGTTCTGTCATCACGTTCTGTTCTGTCACCATGTTCTGTTCTGTCATCACGTTCTGTTCTGTCACTATGTTCTGTTCTGTTAACAAGTTCTGTTCTGTCACCATGTTCTGTTCTGTTCTGTCACCATGTTCTGTTCTGTTCTGTCACCATGTTCGGTTCTGTTCTGTCAACATGTTCTGTTCTGTTCAGTCACCATGTTCTGTTCTGTCACCATGGTCTGTCCTGTTCTGTCACCATGGTCTGTTCTGTTCTGTCACCATGGTCTGTTCTGTTCTGTCACCATGGTCTGTTCTGTTCTGACAACATGGTCTGTTCTGACACCATGGTTTGTTCTGACACCATGGTCTGTTCTGTCACCACGTTCTGTTCTGTCACCACGTTCTGTTCTGTCACCATGTTCTGTTCTGACATCACGTCCTGTTCTGTCACCATGTTCTGTTCTGACACCACGTTCTGTTCTGTCACCATGTTCTGTTCTGTCACCATGTTCTGTTCTGTTCTATCATCATTTTCTGTTCTGTTCTGTCACCATGTCTGTTCTGTTCTGTCACCATGTTCTGTTCTGTCACCATGTTCTGTTCTGTTCTGTCACCATGTTCTGTCCTGTTCTATCATCATTTTCTGTTCTGTTCTGTCATCACGTTCTGTTCTGTCACCATGTTCTGTTCTGTTCTGCCACTATGTTCTTTTCTGTTCTGTCACCATGTTCTGTTCTGTCACCATGTTCTGTTCTGTCACCATGTTCTGTTCTGTCACCATGTTCTGCTCTGTCACCATGTTCTGCTCTGTCACCATGTTCTGTTCTGTTCTGTCACCATGTTCTGTTCTGTTCTGTCACCATGTTCTGTTCTGTCACCATGTTCTGTTTTGTCATCACATTCTGTTCTGTTCTGTCACCATGTTCTGTTCTGTCACCATGTTCTGTTCTGTTCTGTCACCGTGTTCTGTTCTGTCACTATGTTCTGTTCTGTCATCATGTTCTGTTCTGTCACCATGTTCTGTTCTGTCATCACGTTCTGTTCTGTCACCATGTTCTGTTCTGTCACCATGTTCTGTTCTGTCACCATGTTCTGTTCTGTTCTGTCACCGTGTTCTGTTCTGTCACTATGTTCTGTTCTGTCATCACGTTCTGTTCTGTCACTATGTTCTGTTATGTCATCACGTTCTGTTCTGTCACCATGTTCTGTTCTGTCACCATGTTCTGTTCTGTCACCATGTTCTGTTCTGTCACCATGTTCTGCTCTGTCACCATGTTCTGTTCTGTCCACATGTTCTCTTCTGTCACCATGTTCTGTTCTGTCACCATGTTCTGTTCTGTCACCATGTTCTGTTTTGTCATCACATTCTGTTCTGTTCTGTCACCATGTTCTGTTCTGTCACCATGTTCTGTTCTGACACCATGTTCTGTTCTATTCTGACACCATGTTCTGTTATGTCACCATGTTCTATTTTGTTCTGTCACCATGTTCTGTTCTGTCACCATGTTCTGTTCTGTTCTGTCACCATGTTCTGTTCTGTTCTGTCACCATGTTCTGTTCTGTTCTGTCACCATGTTCTGTTCTGTCACTATGGTCTGTTCTGTCACCATGGTCTGTTCTGTTCTGTCATCATGGTCTGTTCTGACACCATGGTTTGTTCTGACACCATGGTCTGTTCTGACACCACGTTCTGTTCTGTCACCACGTTCTGTTCTGTCACCATGTTCTGTTCTGTTCTGTCACCATGTTCTGCTCTGTTCTGTCACCGTGTTCTGTTCTGTCACTATGTTCTGTTCTGTCATCATGTTCTGTTCTGTCACCATGTTCTGTTCTGTCACTATGTTCTGTTCTGTCATCACGTTCTGTTCTGTCACCATGTTCTGTTCTGTCACCATGTTCTGTTCTGTCACCACATTCTGTTCTGTCACCATGTGTGTGTAGTGTGTGTGTAGTGTGTGTTATCTGAAATATATACACAGCATCAGGGTAAAGAAGTAAGGGCTGTTGTTCTGTCACCATGTTCTGTTCTGTTCTGTCACCATGTTCTGTTTTGTTCTGTCACCATGTTCTGTTCTGTCACTATGGTCTGTTCTGTCACCATGGTCTGTTCTGTTCTGTCACCATGGTCTGTACTGTTCTGTCACCATGGTCTGTTCTGACACCATGGTTTGTTCTGACACCATGGTCTGTTCTGACACCACGTTCTGTTCTGTCACCACGTTCTGGTCTGTCACCATGTTCTGTTCTGACACCACGTTCTGTTCTGTCACCATGTTCTGTTCTGTCACCGTGTTCTGTTCTGTCACCGTGTTCTGTTCTGTTCTGTCACCGTGTTCTGTTCTGTTCTATCACCATGTTCTGTTCTGTCATCACGTTCTGTTCTGTCACCACGTTCTGTTCTTTTCTGACACCATGTTCTGTTCTGTCACCATCTTCTGTTCTGTCACCATGTTCTGTTCTGTTCTGTCACCATGTTCTGTTCTGTCACCATGTTCTGTTCTGACACCATGTTCTGTTCTGACACCATGTTCTGTTCTGTTCTGACACCATGTTCTGTTCTGTCACCATCTTCTGTTCTGTAACCATGTTCTGTTCTGTTCTGTCACCATGTTCTGTTCTGTTCTGTCACCATGTTCTGTTCTGTTCTGTCACCGTGTTCTGTTCTGTCACCACGTTCTGTTCTGTCACTATGTTCTGTTCTGTCATCACGTTCTGTTCTGTCACTATGTTCTGTTCTGTTAACACGTTCTGTTCTGTCACCATGTTCTGTTCTGTTCTGTCACCATGTTCGGTTCTGTTCTGTCACCATGTTCTGTTCTGTTCTGTCACCATGTTCTGTTCTGTCACCATGGTCTGTCCTGTTCTGTCACCATGGTCTGTTCTGACACCACGTTCTGTTCTGTCACCACGTTCTGTTCTGTCACCATGTTCTGTTCTGTTCTGTCACCATGTTCTGCTCTGTTCTGTCACCGTGTTCTGTTCTGTTCTATCACCATGTTCTGTTCTGTCATCACGTTCTGTTCTGTCACCACGTTCTGTTCTTTTCTGACACCATGTTCTGTTCTGTCACCATCTTCTGTTCTGTCACCATGTTCTGTTCTGTTCTGTCACCATGTTCTGTTCTGTCACCATGTTCTGTTCTGACACCATGTTCTGTTCTGACACCATGTTCTGTTCTTTTCTGACACCATGTTCTGTTCTGTCACCATCTTCTGTTCTGTAACCATGTTCTGTTCTGTTCTGTCACCATGTTCTGTTCTGTTCTGTCACCATGTTCTGTTCTGTTCTGTCACCGTGTTCTGTTCTGTCACCACGTTCTGTTCTGTCACTATGTTCTGTTCTGTCATCACGTTCTGTTCTGTCACTATGTTCTGTTCTGTTAACACGTTCTGTTCTGTCACCATGTTCTGTTCTGTTCTGTCACCATGTTCATTTCTGTTCTGTCACCATGTTCGGTTCTGTTCTGTCACCATGTTCTGTTCTGTTCTGTCACCATGTTCTGTTCTGTCACCATGGTCTGTCCTGTTCTGTCACCATGGTCTGTTCTGACACCACGTTCTGTTCTGTCACCACGTTCTGTTCTGTCACCATGTTCTGTTCTGTTCTGTCACCATGTTCTGCTCTGTTCTGTCACCGTGTTCTGTTCTGTCACTATGTTCTGTTCTGTCATCATGTTCTGTTCTGTCACCATGTTCTGTTCTGTCACTATGTTCTGTTCTGTCATCATGTTCTGTTCTGTCACCATGTTCTGTTCTGTCACCATGTTCTGTTCTGTCACCATGTTCTGTTCTGTTCTGTCACCATGTTCTGTTCTGTCACCATGTTCTGTTCTGACACCATGTTCTGTTCTGACACCATGTTCTGTTCTGTTCTGACACCATGTTCTGTTCTGTCACCATCTTCTGTCCTGTAACCATGTTCTGTTCTGTTCTGTCACCATGTTCTGTTCTGTTCTGCCACTATGTTCTGTTCTGTTCTTTCACCATGTTCTGTTCTGTCACCATGTTCTGTTCTGTCAGCATGTTCTGCTCTGTCACCATGTTCTGTTCTGTCCACATGTTCTGTTCTGTCACCATGTTCTGTTCTGTCACCATGTTCTGTTCTGTCACCATGTTCTGTTTTGTCATCACATTCTGTTCTGTTCTGTCACCATGTTCTGTTCTGTCACCATGTTCTGTTCTGACACCATGTTCTGTTCTATTCTGACACCATGTTCTGTTATGTAACCATCTTCTGTTCTGTCACCATGTTCTGTTTTGTTCTGTCACCATGTTCTGTTCTGTCACCATGTTCTGTTCTGTTCTGTCACCATGTTCTGTTCTGTTCTGTCACCATGTTCTGTTCTGTCACTATGGTCTGTTCTGTCACCATGGTCTGTTCTGTTCTGTCACCATGGTCTGTACTGTTCTGTCATCATGGTCTGTTCTGACACCATGGTTTGTTCTGACACCATGGTCTGTTCTGACACCACGTTCTGTTCTGTCACCACGTTCTGTTCTGTCACCATGTTCTGTTCTGTTCTGTCACCATGTTCTGCTCTGTTCTGTCACCGTGTTCTGTTCTGTCACTATGTTCTGTTCTGTCATCATGTTCTGTTCTGTCACCATGTTCTGTTCTGTCACTATGTTCTGTTCTGTCATCACGTTCTGTTCTGTCACCATGTTCTGTTCTGTCACCATGTTCTGTTCTGTCACCACATTCTGTTCTGTCACCATGTGTGTGTAGTGTGTGTGTAGTGTGTGTTATCTGAAATATGAACACAGCATCAGGGTAAAGAAGTAAGGGCTGTTGTTCTGTCACCATGTTCTGTTCTGTTCTGTCACCATGTTCTGTTTTGTTCTGTCACCGTGTTCTGTTCTGTCACTATGGTCTGTTCTGTCACCATGGTCTGTTCTGTTCTGTCACCATGGTCTGTACTGTTCTGTCACCATGGTCTGTTCTGACACCACGTTCTGGTCTGTCACCATGTTCTGTTCTGACACCACGTTCTGTTCTGTCACCATGTTCTGTTCTGTCATCGTGTTCTGTTCTGTCACCGTGTTCTGTTCTGTTCTGTCACCGTGTTCTGTTCTGTTCTATCACCATGTTCTGTTCTGTCATCACGTTCTGTTCTGTCATCACGTTCTGTTCTGTCACCACGTTCTGTTCTTTTCTGACACCATGTTCTGTTCTGTCACCATGTTCTGTTCTGTTCTGTCACCATGTTCTGTTCTGTCACCATGTTCTGTTCTGACACCATGTTCTGTTCTGACACCATGTTCTGTTCAGTTCTGACACCATGTTCTGTTCTGTCACCATCTTCTGTTCTGTAACCATGTTCTGTTCTGTTCTGTCACCATGTTCTGTTCTGTTCTGTCACCATGTTCTGTTCTGTTCTGTCACCGTGTTCTGTTCTGTCACCACGTTCTGTTCTGTCACTATGTTCTGTTCTGTCATCACGTTCTGTTCTGTCACTATGTTCTGTTCTGTTAACACGTTCTGCTCTGTCACCATGTTCTGTTCTGTTCTGTCACCATGTTCGGTTCTGTTCTGTCACCATGTTCTGTTCTTTTCTGTCACCATGTTCTGTTCTGTCACCATGGTCTGTCCTGTTCTGTCACCATGGTCTGTTCTGAAACCACGTTCTGTTCTGTCACCACGTTCTGTTCTGTCACCATGTTCTGTTCTGTTCTGTCACCATGTTCTGCTCTGTTCTGTCACCGTGTTCTGTTCTGTCACTATGTTCTGTTCTGTCATCATGTTCTGTTCTGTCACCATGTTCTGTTCTGTCACTATGTTCTGTTCTGTCATCACGTTCTGTTCTGTCACCATGTTCTGTTCTGTCACCATGTTCTGTTCTGTCACCACATTCTGTTCTGTCACCATGTGTGTGTAGTGTGAGTGTAGTGTGTGTTATCTGAAATATGAACACAGCATCAGGGTAAAGAAGTAAGGGCTGTTGTTCTGTCACCATGTTCTGTTCTGTTCTGTCACCATGTTCTGTTTTGTTCTGTCACCGTGTTCTGTTCTGTCACTATGGTCTGTTCTGTCACCATGGTCTGTTCTGTTCTGTCACCATGGTCTGTACTGTTCTGTCACCATGGTCTGTTCTGACACCATGGTTTGTTCTGACACCATGGTCTGTTCTGACACCACGTTCTGTTCTGTCACCACGTTCTGGTCTGTCACCATGTTCTGTTCTGACACCACGTTCTGTTCTGTCACCACGTTCTGTTCTGTCACCGTGTACTGTTCTGTCACCGTGTTCTGTTCTGTTCTGTCACCGTGTTCTGTTCTGTTCTATCACCATGTTCTGTTCTGTCATCACGTTCTGTTCTGTCACCACGTTCTGTTCTTTTCTGACACCATGTTCTGTTCTGTCACCATCTTCTGTTCTGTCACCATGTTCTGTTCTGTTCTGTCACCATGTTCTGTTCTGTCACCATGTTCTGTTCTGTTCTGTCACCATGTTCTGTCACCATGTTCTGTTCTGACACCATGTTCTGTTCTGACACCATGTTCTGTTCTGTTCTGACACCATGTTGTGTTCTGTCACCATCTTCTGTTCTGTAACCATGTTCTGTTCTGTTCTGTCACCATGTTCTGTTCTGTTCTGTCACCATGTTCTGTTCTGTTCTGTCACCGTGTTCTGTTCTGTCACCACGTTCTGTTCTGTCACTATGTTCTGTTCTGTCATCACGTTCTGTTCTGTCACTATGTTCTGTTCTGTTAACACATTCTGTTCTGTCACCATGTTCTGTTCTGTTCTGCCACTATGTTCTGTTCTGTCACCATGTTCTGTTCTGTTCTGTCACCATCTTCTGTTCTGTCACCATGTTCTGTTCTGTTCTGTCACCATGTTCTTTTCTGTCACCATGTTCTGTTCTGTTCTGTCACCATGTTCTGTTCTGTCACCATGTTCTGTTCTGACACCATGTTCTGTTCTGACACCATGTTCTGTTCTGTTCTGACACCATCTTCTGTTCTGTCACCATCTTCTGTTCTGTAACCATGTTCTGTTCTGTTCTGTCACCATGTTCTGTTCTGTTCTGCCACTATGTTCTGTTTTGTTCTGTCACCATGTTCTGTTCTGTCACCATGTTCTGTTCTGTCACCATGTTCTGCTCTGTCACCATGTTCTGTTCTGTCACCATGTTCTGTTCTGTCACCATGTTCTGTTCTGTCACCATGTTCTGTTCTGACACCATGTTCTGTTCTATTCTGACACCATGTTCTGTTATGTCACCATCTTCTGTTCTGTCACCATGTTCTGTTTTGTTCTGTCACCATGTTCTGTTCTGTCACCATGTTCTGTTCTGTTCTGTCACCATGTTCTGTTCTGTTCTGTCACCATGTTCTGTTCTGTTCTGTCACCATGTTCTGTTCTGTCACTATGGTCTGTTCTGTCACCATGGTCTGTTCTGTTCTGTCACCATGGTCTGTACTGTTCTGTCATCATGGTCTGTTCTGACACCATGGTCTGTTCTGACACCACGTTCTGTTCTGTCACCACGTTCTGTTCTGTCACCATGTTCTGTTCTGTTCTGTCACCATGTTCTGCTCTGTTCTGTCACCGTGTTCTGTTCTGTCACTATGTTCTGTTCTGTCATCATGTTCTGTTCTGTCACCATGTTCTGTTCTGTCACTATGTTCTGTTCTGTCATCACGTTCTGTTCTGTCACCATGTTCTGTTCTGTTCTGTCACCGTGTTCTGTTCTGTCACTATGTTCTGTTCTGTCATCACGTTCTGTTCTGTCACTATGTTCTGTTCTGTTAACACGTTCTGTTCTGTCACCATGTTCTGTTCTGCTCTGTCACCATGTTCTGTTCTGTTCTGTCACCATGTTCGGTTCTGTTCTGTCACCATGTTCTGTTCTGTTCTGTCACCATGTTCTGTTCTGTCACCATGGTCTGTCCTGTTCTGTCACCATGGTCTGTTCTGTTCTGTCACCATGGTCTGTTCTGTTCTGTCACCATGTTCTGTTCTGTTCTGTCACCATGTTCTGTTCTGTTCTGTCACCATGTTCGGTTCTGTTCTGTCACCATGGTCTGTTCTGTTCTGACACCATGGTCTGTTCTGACACCACGTTCTGTTCTGTCACCACGTTCTGTTCTGTCACCACGTTCTGTTCTGTCACCATGTTCTGTAATGACACCACGTTCTGTTCTGTCACCATGTTCTGTTCTGACACCACGTTCTGTTCTGTCACCATGTTCTGTTCTGTCACCATGTTCTGTTCTGTTCTATCATCATTTTCTGTTCTGTTCTGTCACCATGTCTGTTCAGTTCTGTCACCATGTTCTGTTCTGTCACCATGTTCTGTTATGTTCTGTCACCATGTTCTGTCCTGTTCTATCATCATTTTCTGTTCTGTTCTGTCACCATGTTCTGTTTTGTTCTGTCACCATGTTCTCTTCTGTCACTATGTTCTGTTCTGTCATGACGTTCTGTTCTGTCACCACGTTCTGTTCTGTTCTGCCACTATGTTTTTTTCTGTTCTGTCACCATGTTCTGCTCTGTCACCATGTTCTGTTCTGTCACCATGTTCTGTTCTGTCACCATGTTCTGTTCTGTCACCATGTTCTGTTCTGTCACCATGTTCTGCTCTGTCACCATGTTCTGTTCTGTTCTGTCACCATGTTCTGTTCTGTCACCATGTTCTGTTCTGTTCTGTCACCATGTTCTGTTCTGTCACCATGTTCTGTTTTGTCATCACATTCTGTTCTGTTCTGTCACCACGTTCTGTTCTGTCACCACGTTCTGTTCTGTCACCGTGTTCTGTTCTGTCACTATGTTCTGTTCTGTCATCACGTTCTGTTCTGTCACCATGTTCTGTTCTGTCACCATGTTCTGTTCTGTCATCACGTTCTGTTCTGTCACCATGTTCTGTTCTGTCACCACGTTCTGTTCTGTCACCATGTTCTGTTCTGTCACCGTGTTCTGTTCTGTCACCATGGTCTGTTCTGTTCTGTCACCATGTTCTGTTCTGTCACCACGTTCTGTTCTGTCACCATGTTCTGTTCTGTCACCGTGTTCTGTTCTCTCACCATGGTCTGTTCTGTTCTGTCACCGTGTTCTGTTCTGTTCTATCACCATGTTCTGTTCTGTCATCACGTTCTGTTCTGTCACCACGTTCTGTTCTGTTCTGACACCATGTTCTGTTCAGTCACCATCTTCTGTTCTGTCACCATGTTCTGTTCTGTTCTGTCACCATGTTCTGTTCTGTCACCATGTTCTGTTCTGTTCTGTCACCATGGTCTGTTCTGTCACCATGTTCTGTTCTGACACCATGTTCTGTTCTGACACCATGTTCTGTTCTGTTCTGACACCATGTTCTGTTCTGTCACCATCTTCTGTTCTGTAACCATGTTCTGTTCTGTTCTGTCACCATGTTCTGTTCTGTTCTGTCACCATGTTCTGTTCTGTTCTGTCAACGTGTTCTGTTCTGTCATCACGTTCTGTTCTGTCACCATGTTCTGTTCTGTCATCACGTTCTGTTCTGTCACTATGTTCTGTTCTGTTAACACGTTCTGTTCTGTCACCATGTTCTGTTCTGTTCTGTCACCATGTTCTGTTCTGTTCTGTCACCATGTTCAGTTCTGTTCTGTCACCATGTTCTGTTCTGTTCTGTCACCATGTTCTGTTCTGTCACCATGGTCTGACCTGTTCTGTCACCATGGTCTGTTCTGTTCTGTCACCATGGTCTGTTCTGTTCTGTCACCATGGTCTGTTCTGTTCTGACAACATGGTCTGTTCTGACACCATGGTTTGTTCTGACACCATGGTCTGTTCTGTCACCACGTTCTGATCTGTCACCACGTTCTGTTCTGTCACCATGTTCTGTTCTGACATCACGTTCTGTTCTGTCACCATGTTCTGTTCTGACACCACGTTCTGTTCTGTCACCATGTTCTGTTCTGTCACCATGTTCTGTTCTGTTCTATCATCATTTTCTGTTCTGTTCTGTCACCATGTCTGTTCTGTTCGGTCACCATGTTCTGTTCTGTCACCATGTTCTGTTCTGTTCTGTCACCATGTTCTGTCCTGTTCTATCATCATTTTCTGTTATGTTCTGTCACCATGTTCTGTTTTGTTCTGTCACCATGTTCTCTTCTGTCACTATGTTCAGTTCTGTCATCACGTTCTGTTCTGTCACCATGTTCTGTTCTGTTCTGCCACTATGTTCTTTTCTGTTCTGTCACCATGTTCTGTTCTGTCACCATGTTCTGTTCTGTCACCATGTTCTGTTCTGTCACCATGTTCTGCTCTGTCACCATGTTCTGTTCTGTTCTGTCACCATGTTCTGTTCTGTCACCATGTTCTGTTCTGTTCTGTCACCATGTTCTGTTCTGTCACCATGTTCTGTTTTGTCATCACATTCTGTTCTGTTCTGTCACCATGTTCTGTTCTGTCACCATGTTCTGTTCTGTTCTGTCACCGTGTTCTGTTCTGTCACTATGTTCTGTTCTGTCATCACGTTCTGTTCTGTCACCATGTTCTGTTCTGTCACCATGTTCTGTTCTGTCACCATGTTCTGTTCTGTCACCACGTTCTGTTCTGTCACCATGTTCTGTTCTGTCACCATGTTCTGTTCTGTTCTGTCACCGTGTTCTGTTGTGTCACTATGTTCTGTTCTGTCATCACATTCTGTTCTGTCACTATGTTCAGTTCTGTCATCACATTCTGTTCTGTCACCATGTTCTGTTCTGTTCTGCCACTATGTTCTGTTCTGTTCTGTCACCATGTTCTGTTCTGTCACCATGTTCTGTTCTGTCACCATGTTCTGCTCTGTCACCATGTTCTGTTCTGTCCACATGTTCTGTTCTGTCACCATGTTCTGTTCTGTCACCATGTTCTGTTCTGTCACCATGTTCTGTTTTGTCATCACATTCTGTTCTGTTCTGTCACCATGTTCTGTTCTGTCACCATGTTCTGTTCTGACACCATGTTCTGTTCTATTCTGACACCATGTTCTGTTGTGTCACCATCTTCTGTTCTGTCACCATGTTCTGTTTTGTTCTGTCACCATGTTCTGTTCTGTCACCATGTTCTGTTCTGTTCTGTCACCATGTTCTGTTCTGTTCTGTCACCATGTTCTGTTCTGACACTATGGTCTGTTCTGTCACCATGGTCTGTTCTGTTCTGTCACCATGGTTTGTACTGTTCTGACACCATGGTCTGTTCTGACACCACGTTCTGTTCTGTCACCATGTTCTGTTCTGTCACCATGTTCTGTTCTGACACCACGTTCTGTTCTGTCACCATGTTCTGTTCTGTCACCGTGTTATGTTCTGTCACCGTGTTCTGTTCTGTTCTGTCACCGTGTTCTGTTCTGTTCTATCACCATGTTCTGTTCTGTCATCACGTTCTGTTCTGTCACCACATTCTGTTATGTTCTGACACCATGTTCTGTTCTGTCACCATCTTCTGTTCTGTCACCATGTTCTGTTCTGTTCTGTCACCATGTTCTGCTCTGTCACCATGTTCTGTTCTGTCACCATGTTCTGTTCTGACACCATGTTCTGTTCTGACACCATGTTCTGTTCTGTTCTGACACCATGTTCTGTTCTGTCACCATCTTCTGTTCTGTAACCATGTTCTGTTCTGTTCTGTCACCATGTTCTGTTCTGTTCTATCATCATTTTCTGTTCTGTTCTGTCACCATGTTCTGTTCTGTTCTGTCACCGTGTTCTGTTCTGTCACTATGTTCTGTTCTGTCATCATGTTCTGTTCTGTCACCATGTTCTGTTCTGTCGCTATGTTCTGTTCTGTCATCACGTTCTGTTCTGTCACCATGTTCTGTTCTGTCACCACGTTCTGTTCTGTCACCGTGTTCTGTTCTGTCACCGTGTTCTGTTCTGTCACCATGGTCTGTTCTGTTCTGTCACCATGTTCTGTTCTGTCACCATGTTCTGTTCTGTCACCACGTTCTGTTCTGTCACCATGTTCTGTTCTGTCACCGTGTTCTGTTCTCTCACCATGGTCTGTTCTGTTCTGTCACAATGTGTTCTGTTCTGTTCTATCACCATGTTCTGTTCTGTCATCACGTTCTGTTCTGTCACCACGTTCTGTTCTGTTCTGTTCTGACACCATGTTCTGTTCTGTCACCATCTTCTGTTCTGTCACCATGTTCTGTTCTGTTCTGTCACCATGTTCTGTTCTGTCACCATGTTCTGTTCTGTTCTGTCACCATGGTCTGTTCTGTAACCATGTTCTGTTCTGACACCATGTTCTGTTCTGACACCATGTTCTGTTCTGTTCTGACACCATGTTCTGTTCTGTCACCATCTTCTGTTCTGTAACCATGTTCTGTTCTGTTCTGTCACCATGTTCTGTTCTGTTCTGTCACCATGTTCTGTTCTGTTCTGTCACCGTGTTCTGTTCTGTCATCACGTTCTGTTCTGTCACCATGTTCTGTTCTGTCATCACGTTCTGTTCTGTCACTATGTTCTGTTCTGTTAACACGTTCTGTTCTGTCACCATGTTCTGTTCTGTTCTGTCACCATGTTCTGTTCTGTCACCATGTTCGATTCTGTTCTGTCACCATGTTCTGTTCTGTTCTGTCACCATGTTCTGTTCTGTCACCATGGTCTGTTCTGTTGTGTCACCATGGTCTGTTCTGTTCTGTCACCATGGTCTGTTCTGTTCTGTCACCATGGTCTGTTCTGTTCTGACAACATCGTCTGTTCTGACACCATGGTTTGTTCTGACACCATGGGCTGTTCTGACACCACGTTCTGTTCTGTCACCACGTTCTGTTCTGTCACCACGTTCTGTTCTGTCACCATGTTCTGTTCTGACACCACGTTCTGTTCTGTCACCATGTTCTGTTCTGACACCACGTTCTGTTCTGTCACCATGTTCTGTTCTGTCACCATGTTCTGTTCTGTTCTATCATCATTTTCTGTTCTGTTCTGTCACCATGTCTGTTCTGTTCTGTCACCATGTTCTGTTCTGTCACCATGTTCTGTTCTGTTCTGTCACCATGTTCTGTCCTGTTCTATCATCATTTTCTGTTCTGTTCTGTCACCATGTTCTGTTTTGTTCTGTCACCATGTTCTCTTCTGTCACTATGTTCTGTTCTGTCATCACGTTCTGTTCTGTCACCATGTTCTGTTCTGTTCTGCCACTATGTTATTTTCTGTTCTGTCACCATGTTCTGTTCTGTCACCATGTTCTGTTCTGTCACCATGTTCTGTTCTGTCACCATGTTCTGCTCTGTCACCATGTTCTGTTCTGTTCTGTCACCATGTTCTGTGTCACCATGGTCTGTTCTGACACCATGGTCTGTTCTGACACCACGTTCAGTTCTCTCACCACGTTCTGTTCTGTCACCACGTTCTGTTCTGTCACCATGTTCTGTTCTGACACCATGTTCTGTTCTGTTCTGACACCATGTTCTGTTCTGTCACCATCTTCTGTTTTGTCACCATGTTCTGTTCTGTCACCATGTTCTGTTTTTTTCTGTCACCATGTTCTGTTCTGTTCTGTCACCGTGTTCTGTTCTGTTCTGTCACCGTGTTCTGTTCTGTCACTATGTTCTGTTCTGTCATCACGTTCTGTTATGTCACCATGGTCTGTTCTCTCATTTCGTTCTGTTCTGTCACCACGTTCTGTTCTGACACCACATTCTGTTCTGACACCACGTTCTGTTCTCTCACCACCTTCTGTTCTGTCACCATGTTCTGTTCTGTCACCATGTTCTGTTCTGTCACCATGTTCTGTTCTGTTCTGTCACCATGTTCTGTTCTATCACTATGTTCTGATCTGTACTATCACCATGGTCTGTTCTGTACTGTCACCATGGTCTGTTCTGTTCTGTCACCATGGTCTGATCTGTTCTGTCACCATGGTCTGGTCTGTTCTGACACCATGGTCTGTTCTGACACCATGGTCTGTTCTGACACCACGTTCCATTCTGTCACCATGTTCTGATCTGTCACCATGTTCTGTTCTGACACAACGTTCTGTTCTGTCACCATGTTCTGTTCTGTTACCATGTTCTGTTCTGACACCACGTTCTGTTCTGTCACCATGTTCTGTTCTGTCACCATGTTCTGCTCTGACACCATGTTCTGTTCTGTTCTGTCACCATGTTCTGTTCTGTTCTGTCACCGTGATCTGTTCTGTCACTATGTTCTGTTCTGTCATCACATTCTGTTCTGTCACCATGTTCTGTTCTGTTCTGCCACTATGTTCTGTTCTGTTCTGTCACCATGTTCTGTTCTGTCACCATGTTCTGCTCTGTCACCATGTTCTGTTCTGTCCACATGTTCTGTTCTGTCACCATATTCTGTTCTGTTCTGTCACCATGTTCTGTTCTGTCACCATGTTCTGTTTTGTCCTCACATTCTATTCTGTTCTGTTCCTTCACCATGTTCTGTTGTGTGACCATGTTCTGTTCTGACACCATGTTCTGTTCTATTCTGACACCATGTTCTGATCTGTCACCATCTTCTGTTCTGTCACCATGTTCTGTTTTGTTCTGTCACCATGTTCTGTTCTGTCACCATGTTCTGTTCTGTTCTGTCACCATGTTCTGTTCTGTTCTATCATCATTTTCTGTTCTGTTCTGTCACCATGTTCTGTTCTGTTCTGTCACCATGGTCTGTTCTGTCACCATGTTCTGCTCTGTTCTGTCACCGTGTTCTGTTCTGTCACTATGTTCTGTTCTGTCATCCCGTTCTGTTCTGTCACCATGTTCTGTTCTGTTCTGCCACTATGTTCTGTTCAGTTCTGTCACCATGTTCTGTTCTGTCACTATGTTCTGTTCTGTCACCATGTTCTGTTCTGTCACCATGTTCTGTACTGTTCTGTCACCATGGTCTGGTCTGTTCTGTCACCATGTTCTGTTCTCTTCTGTCACCATGTTCTGTTCTGTCACCATGTTCTGTTCTGTTCTGTCACTATGTTCTGTTCTGTTCTGTCACCATGGTCTGTTCTGTTCTGTCACCATGGTCTGTTCTGTTCTGTCACCATGTTCTGTTCTGTTCTGTCACCATGTTCTGTTCTGTTCTGTCACCATGTTCTTTTCTGTTCTGTCACCATGTTCTGTTCTGTTCTGTCACCATGTTCTGTTCTGTTCTGTCACCATGGTCTGTTCTGTTCTGTCACCATGTTCTGTTCTGTTCTGTCACCATGGTCTGTTCTGTTCTGTCACCATGGTCTGTTCTGTTCTGTCACCATGTTCTGTTCTGTTCTGTCACCATGTTCTGTTCTGACACCATGTTCTGTTCTGACACCATGTTCTGTTCTGTTCTGTTCTGTCACCATGTTCTGTTCTGACACCATGTTCTATTCTGTTCTGTCACCATGTTCTGTTCTGACACCATGTTCTGTTCTGTTCTGTCACCGTGTTCTGTTCTGACACCATGTTCTGTTCTGTTCTGTCACCGTGTTCTGTTCTGTCATCATGTTCTGTTCTGTTCTGACACCATGTTCTGATCTGTTACCGTGTTCTGTACTGACATCATGTTCTGTCACCGTGTTCTGTTCTGTCACCATGTTCTGTTCTGTTCTGCCACCGTGTTCTGTTCTGTCACCATGTTCTGTTCTGTCACCATGTTCTGTTCTGACACCATGTTCTGTTCTGTTCTGTCACCGTGTTCTGTTCTGTCATCATGATCTGTTCTGTTCTGTCACCATGGTCTGTTCTGACACCATGGTCTGTTCCTACACCACGTTCTTTTCTGTCACCATGTTCTGCTCTGTCACCATGTTCTGTTCTGTCATCATGTTCTGTTCTGTCACCACGTTCTGTTCTGTCACCACGTTCTGTTCTGACACCACATTCTGTTCTGTCACCACGTTCTGTTCTGTCACCACGTTCTGTTCTGTTCTGTCACCATGGTCTGTTCTGACACCACGTTCTGTTCTGTTCTGTCACCATGTTCTGTTCTGTCATCTTGTTCTGTTCTGTTCTGTCACCGTGTTCTGTTCTGTCATCATGTTCTGTTCTGTTCTGTCACCATGGTCTGTTCTGACACCACGTTCTGTTCTGTCACCATGGTCTGTTCCTACACCACGTTCTTTTCTGTCACCATGTTCTGTTCTGTCACCATGTTCTGTCTGACACCATGTTCTGTTCTGTCATCATGTTCTGTTCTGTCACCACGTTCTGTTCTGACACCACATTCTGTTCTGTCACCACGTTCTGTTCTGTCACCACGTTCTGTTCTGTTCTGTCACCATGGTCTGTTCTGACACCACGTTCTGTTCTGTTCTGTCACCATGTTCTGTTCTGTCATCTTGTTCTGTTCTGTTCTGTCACCGTGTTCTGTTCTGTCATCATGTTCTGTTCTGTTCTGTCACCATGGTCTGTTCTGACACCACGTTCTGTTCTGTCACCATGGTCTGTTCCTACACCACGTTCTTTTCTGTCACCATGTTCTGTTCTGTCACCATGTTCTGCTCTGACACCATGTTCTGTTCTGTCATCATGTTCTGTTCTGTCACCACGTTCTGTTCTGTTCTGTCACCACATTCTTTTCTGACACCACGTTCTGTTCTGTCACCACGTTCTGTTCAGTCACCACGTTCTGTATTGTCATCATGTTCTGTTCTGTCATCATGTTCTGTTCTGTCACTATGTTCTGTTCTGTCACTATGTTCTGTTTTGTCACCATGTTCTGTTCTGTCACTATGTTCTGTTCTGACACCATGTTCTGTTCTGTCATCATGTTCTGTTCTGTCATCATGTTCTGTTCTGTCACTATGTTCTGTTCTGTCACTATGTTCTGTTTTGTCACCATGTTCTGTTCTGTCACTATGTTCTGTTCTGTCATCATGTTCTGTTTTGTCACCATGTTCTCTTCTGTCACTATGTTCTGTTCTGTCACCATGTTCTGTTCTGTCACAATGTTCTTACCTGTCACCATGTTTTGTTCTGTCACCATGTTTTGTTCTGTCACCATGTTTTGTTCTGTCACCATGTTATTTTCTATCACCATGTTCTGTTCTGTTCCGTCACTCCCCCCCACCCCCCGAGAGGTCTGGCTAAATACACTACGGCCCTAATGCCTCCCTATTCCCTGTGTAGTGCACTACGTTTGACCAAGGGCCCCATAGGGAATAGGGAGCCATTTATGTCTCAGTCTACCACTTGGTCCTCCAGCTGAGAGACATCGATCACATGAGCAGAAAAACAGAAGAAACTCTCACATTAATAATGTACCAGTCACAACGTGTAGTGTAGCGTATGTGTGTGTAGTGTGTGTGTAGTGTGTAGTGTGTGTGTAGTGTGTAGTGTGTGTGTAGTGTGTAGTGTGTGTGTGTGTGTGTGTGTGTGTGTGTGTGTGTGTGTGTGTGTAGTGTGTGTGTGTGTGTGTGTAGTGTGTAGTTTGTGTGGTGTGTGTGTGTAGTGTGTGTAGTGTGTGTTATCTGAAATATGAACACAGCATCAGGGTAAAGTAGTAAGGGCTGTTGTTAATGTATTGACAAAGTGGAGAGAAAATAAAACAAAACTCCCCAACTAGAGGAGCTCTTCTGGGGAGAGACGAGACCACACTTCACTACACTACCGCTACGCTACGCTACCGCTACGCTACCCTACGCTACCGCTACGCCAGGCCAGACTAGACTAGACTACACTACACTACACTAGACTATGCTACACTACGCTAGACTACACTAGACTACACTACACAACACTACACTACACTACACAACGCTACACTACACTACACTACGCTAGACTACACTACACTACGCTAGACTACGCTAGACTACACTACACTACGCTACACTACACTACGCTACACTACACTACGCTACACTACACTACGCTATGCTAGACTACACACTACACACACACATTACACTACACACATTACACTACACACAGACACACACACACACATTACACTACACACAATACACACATCACACTACACACACATTACACACATTACACTACACACACATACACTACACACACATACACTACACACATTACACACATTACACTACACTACACACACATACACTACACACACTACACTACACACACATACACTACACACATTACACTACACACATTACACTACACACATTACACTACACACACATTACACTACACACACATTACACTACACACACATTACACTACACACACACACATATTACACTACACACACACACATTACACTACACACACACATTACACTACACAAACACATTACACTACACACACTACACACACAAACACACACACACACACACACACACACACATTACACTACACACACACACACATTACACACACTTCCTCTGCCTTCTATAAATGGCAGCAATGATACAGCCAAACATCCTGTCGCTAAATCTGTTCTGCAGACAGAGGGTTTAGTAGGGAGGACACAGTACTATAGCAGGATGGATGAGGACACAACCCAGATAATTCAATCTGTTCTGTAGACAGAGGGTTTAGTAGGGAGGACACAGTACTATAGCAGGATGGAGAGGACACAACCCAGAGAATTCAATCTGTTCTGTAGACAGAGAGTTTAGTAGGGAGGACAAAGTACTATAGCAGGATGGATGAGGACACAACCCAGAGAATTCAATCTGTTCTGTAGACAGAGAGTTTAGTAGGGAGGACACAGTACTATAGCACGATGGATGAGGACACAACCCAGAGAATTCAATATGTTCTGTAAACAGAGGGTTTAGTAGGGGAGGACACAGTACTATAGCAGGATGGATGAGGACACAACCCAGAGAATTCAATATGTTCTGTAGACAGAGAGTTTAATAGGGAGGACACAGTACTATAGCAGAATGGATGAGGACACAACCCAGAGAATTCAATTTGTTCTGTAGACAGAGGGTTTAGTAGGGGAGGACACAGTACTATAGCAGGATGGATGAGGACACAACCCAGAGAATTCAATTTGTTCTGTAGACAGAGGGTTTAGTAGGGGAGGACACAGTACTATAGCAGGATGGATGAGGAAACAACCCAGAGAATTCAATCTGTTCTGTAGACAGAGGGTTTAGTAGGGAGGACACAGTACTATAGCAGGATGGATGAGGACACAACCCAGAGAATTCAATCTGTTCTGTAGACAGAGGGTTTAGTAGGGAGGACACAGTACTATAGCAGGATGGATGAGGACACAACCCAGAGAATTCAATCTGTTCTGTAGACAGAGGGTTTAGTAGGGGAGGACACAGTACTATAGCAGGATGGATGAGGATACAACCCAGATAATTCAATCTGTTCTGTAGACAGAGAGTTTAGTAGGGAGGACACAGTACTATAGCAGGATGGATGAGGACACAACCCAGAGAATTCAGTCTGTTCAGTCTGTTCTGTTCAGTATGTTCTGTCTGTTCAGTCTGTTCTGTTCAGTGTGTTCAGTCTGTTCAGTGTGTTCTGTTCAGTGTGTTCAGTCTGTTCTGTTCAGTCTGTTCTGTTCAGTCTGTTCTGTTCAGTGTGTTCAGTCTGTTCAGTGTGTTCTGTTCAGTCTGTTCTGTTCAGTCTGTTCAGTCTGTTCAGTGTGTTCAGTCTGTTCTGTTCAGTCTGTTCTGTTCAGTCTGTTCTGTCTGTTCTGTTCAGTCTGTTCAGTCTGTTCTGTTCAGTCTGTTCTGTTCAGTGTGTTCTGTCTGTTCTGTCTGTTCTGTTCAGTCTGTTCTGTCTGTTCTGTTCAGTGTGTTCTGTTCAGTCTGTTCTGTTCAGTGTGTTCAGTCTGTTCTGTTCAGTCTGTTCTGTTCAGTCTGTTCAGTCTGTTTTGTTCAGTCTGTTCTGTTCAGTCTGTTCTGTTCAGTCTGTTCTGTTCAGTCTGTTTTGTTCAGTCTCTTCTGTTCAGTCTCTTCTGTTCAGTCTCTTCTGTTCAGTCTGTTCTGCTCAGTCTGTTCTGTCTGTTCTGCTCAGTCTGTTCTGTTCAGTCTGTTCTGTTCAGTCTGTTCAGTCTGTTCAGTCTGTTCAGTCTGTTCAGTCTGTTCTGTTCAGTCTGTTCTGTTCAGTGTGTTCAGTCTGTTCTGTCTGTTCTGTTCAGTCTGTTCTGTCTGTTCTGTTCAGTGTTTTCAGTCTGTTCTGTTCAGTCTGTTCTGTTCAGTCTGTTTTGTTCAGTCTGTTCTGTTCAGTCTGTTCTGTTCAGTCTGTTTTGTTCAGTCTCTTCTGTTCAGTCTGTTCTGTTCAGTCTGTTCTATTCAGTCTGTTCAGTCTGTTCTGTTCAGTCTGTTCAGTCTGTTTTGTTCAGTCTGTTCTGTTCAGTCTGTTCTGTTCAGTCTGTTCTATTCAGTCTGTTCAGTCTGTTCTGTTCAGTCTGTTCAGTCTGTTCTGTTCAGTCTGTTCTGTTCAGTCTGTTTTGTTCAGTCTGTTCTGTTCAGTCTGTTCTGTTCAGTCTGTTCTATTCAGTCTGTTCAGTCTGTTCTGTTCAGTCTGTTCAGTCTGTTTTGTTCAGTCTGTTTTGTTCAGTCTGTTCTGTTCAGTCTGTTCTGTTCAGTCTGTTTTGTTCAGTCTCTTCTGTTCAGTCTGTTCAGTCTGTTCTGTTCAGTCTGTTCAGTCTGTTTTGTTCAGTCTGTTTTGTTCAGTCTGTTCTGTTCAGTCTGTTCTGTTCAGTCTGTTCTATTCAGTCTGTTCAGTCTGTTCTGTTCAGTCTGTTCAGTCTGTTCTGTTCAGTCTGTTCTGTTCAGTCTGTTCTGTTCAGTCTGTTCTGTTCAGTCTGTTCAGTCTGTTCTGTTCAGTCTGTTCAGTCTGTTCTGTTCAGTCTGTTCAGTCTGTTTTGTTCAGTCTCTTCTGTTCAGTCTGTTCAGTCTGTTCTGTTCAGTCTGTTCAGTCTGTTTTGTTCAGTCTGTTCTGTTCAGTCTGTTCTGTTCAGTCTGTTTTGTTCAGTCTCTTCTGTTCAGTATGTTCAGTCTGTTCTGTTCAGTCTGTTCAGTCTGTTCTGTTCAGTCTGTTTTGTTCAGTCTCTTCTGTTCAGTCTGTTCAGTCTGTTCTGTTCAGTCTGTTCAGTCTGTTTTGTTCAGTCTGTTTTGTTCAGTCTGTTCTGTTCAGTCTGTTCTGTTCAGTCTGTTCTGTTCAGTCTGTTCAGTCTGTTCTGTTCAGTCTGTTCAGTCTGTTCTGTTCAGTCTGTTCAGTCTGTTTTGTTCAGTCTGTTCTGTTCAGTCTGTTCTGTTCAGTCTGTTCCACTCTCTGCCCATTGAAGTGTTGAAGCAGCAGAGCTACAATACAATACTGAATACTGAATACTGAATACTGAATACTGCGCACCATCATCACATACACAGCAGCAATAAAAAAGAAGATTGAGAGAGAGAGAGAGAGAGATGAACAGAGAGAGATGGAGAGAGAGAGGGAGGGAGAGAGTGAGAGATGGAGAGAGAGAGTGAGAGAGAGAGAGTGAGAGAGAGAGAGAGAGAGAGAGAGAGAGGGAGGGAGAGAGAGAGTGAGAGAGGGAGAGAGAGAAGGAGGGAGAGAGACGGAGAGAGAGAGTGTGAGAGAGAGAGAGAGAGAGGGAGGGAGAGAGTGAGAGAGATGGAGACAGGGAGGGAGAGAGTGAGAGATGGCGAGAGAGAGAGAGAGAGAGAGAGAGAGAGAGACAGAGACAGAGATGGAGAGAGAGAGAGAGAGAGGGAGAGAGAGACAGAGAGAGGGAGAGAGATGGAGAGAGAGAGACAGAGAGAGAGAGAGAGAGAGAGAGAGAGACAGAGACAGAGAGAGAGACAGAGATGGAGAGAGATGGAGAGAGAGAGAGAGAGAGAGAGAGAGAGAGAGAGAGAGAGAGAGAGAGAGAGACAGAGACAGAGACAGAGATGGAGAGAGAGAGAGAGAGAGGGAGAGAGAGACAGAGAGAGGAAGAGAGATGGAGAGAGAGAGACAGAGAGAGAGAGAGAGAGAGAGAGAGAGAGAGAGAGAGAGAGAGAGAGAGGGAGAGAGAGAGAGAGAGATGGAGAGAGAGAGACAGAGAGAGAGAGACAGAGACAGAGAGAGAGAGAGACAGAGATGGAGAGAGATGGAGAGAGAGAGAGAGAGAGAGAGAGAGAGAGAGAGAGAGAGAGAGAGAGAGAGAGAGAATGAAAAAGCCTGTCACGGAGACAGCCAGGCTGCTGAGGGCTTAAAACGCACGCCTGGAATCTCCCTCTTTCCCTGTCTGATCAGAATGGACCTGATTCACACCACAACCATCTGGATGGCCCTCATCATCAGTCACATGGTTTATAATCAAACGGAAAGTCCTGTTGTTTCACTGTCAGTTGAACAGTGTGGTTTGACTTGACATCTTGATGACGGAGCCTCTTCTCTCCCCTCTAATGAGGTGCTGCACCACGTTGTGGCAGACTGTCGCCACCTACAGGCTGATTTTATAGCCAGTACAGCCATCAGCCCGTCTGCATCTTCACCACGTCAACCCTGCCACTGTTTAGGGTTGGCTGTTTATTCCTGCACGGCAGCTTCTCAGCAAGACAGACAGCATGGGTCTTGTTCAAACTAGTGCACTATGTAGGGAATAGGGCTCTGGTCTAAAGTAGTGCACTATGTAGGGAATAGGGCTCTGGTCTAAAGTAGTGCACTATGTAGGGAATAGGGCTCTGGTCTAAAGTAGTGCACTATGTAGGGAATAGGGCTCTGGTCTAAAGTAGTGCACTATGTAGGGAATAGGGCTCTGGTCTAAAGTAGTGCACTATGTAGGGAATAGGGCTCTGGTCTAAAGTAGTGCACTATGTAGGGAATAGGGCTCTGGTCTAAAGTAGTACACTATGTAGGGAATAGGGCCCTGGTGTAAAGTAGTGCACTATGTAGGGAATAGGGCTCTGGTCTAAAGTAATGCACTATGTAGGGAATAGGGCTCTGGTCTAAAGTAGTGCACTATGTAGGGAATAGGGCTCTGGTGTAAAGTAGTGCACTATGTAGGGAATAGGGCTCTGGTCTAAAGTAGTGCACTATGTAGGGAATAGGGCTCTGGTCTAAAGTAGTGCACTATGTAGGGAATAGGGCTCTGGTCTAAAGTAGTGCACTATGTAGGGAATAGGGCTCTGGTCTAAAGTAGTGCACTATGTAGGGAATAGGGCCCTGGTGTAAAGTAGTGCACTATGTAGGGAATAGGGCTCTGGTCTAAAGTAGTGCACTATGTAGGGAATAGGGCTCTGGTCTAAAGTAGTGCACTATGTAGGGAATAGGGCTCTGGTCTAAAGTAGTGCACTATGTAGGGAATAGGGCTCTGGTCTAAAGTAGTGCACTACATAGGGAATAGGGCTCTGGTCTAAAGTAGTGCACTATGTAGGGAATAGGGCCCTGGTGTAAAGTAGTGCACTATGTAGGGAATAGGGATCTGGTCTAAAGTAGTGCACTATGTAGGGAATAGGGCCCTGGTGTAAAGTAGTGCACTATGTAGGGAATAGGGCTCTGGTCTAAAGTAGTGCACTACATAGGGAATAAGGCTCTGGTCTAAAGTAGTGCACTACATAGGGAATAGGGCTCTGGTCTAAAGTAGTGCACTACATAGGGAATAGGGCTCTGGTCTAAAGTAGTGCACTATGTAGGGAATAGGGTACCATTTAGGATGCAGCCCATTTAATAATCCAGTTAGTGCTCTAAGCCTTTCGCTGCTACGTCCTCCTCCTCCTCCTCTTCCTCCTCCTCCTCCTCGCCGCCCGCCAACCGTGAGCCGATATCCTGGCCACACGCTACCTCCATTAGGCCCCAGTGCAACCTGGGTAGAAAATCCTCAAATCGCTACAGAGACAGCCAGGCTCAACTGCCTCAATGCTGTACTTTGAATGAATTCCCAAATCCTGTCTTCAGGCTTTGAGGAAGGAACACCATATACCGGATTGGCTTTAACCTTGATTCCACACTAAGTAAAACCCTTCAACGATTTAAGATGAATTAGTCATCATTACCCTGCTCCATCATCCACATTCAAGCATAGGGATTTCTCCTGTCCCACACTAATGAAATTAGGGGCTTTTTGGGATTTTTATTGCACTCGACTGACTGGGCCTTGTACCCTGTAGAGCTGTAGTACTGTGGAGGGTTGAGTTAGTACTGGTTGGGCCTTGTACCCTGTAGAGCTGTAGTACTGTGGAGGTTTGAGTTAGTACTGGTTGGGCCTTGTACCCTGTAGAGCTGTAGTACTGTGGAGGGTTGAGTTAGTACTGGTTGGGCCTTGTACCCTGTAGAGCTGTAGTACTGTGGAGGTTTGAGTTAGTACTGGTTGGGCCTTGTACCCGGTAGAACTGTAGTACTGTGGAGGGTTGAGTTAGTACTGACTGGGCCTTGTACCCTGTAGAGCTGTACTACTGTGGAGGGTTGAGTTAGTACTGACTGGGCCTTGTACCCTGTAGAGCTGTAGTACTGTGGAGGTTGAGTTAGTACTGACTGGGCCTTGTACCCTGTAGAGCTGTAGTACTGTGGAGGGTTGCGTTAGTACTGGTTGGGCCTTGTACCCTGTAGAGCTGTAGTACTGTGGAGGGTTGAGTTAGTACTGGTTGGGCCTTGTACCCTGTAGAGCTGTAGTACTGTGGAGGGTTGAGTTAGTACTGACTGGGCCTTGTACCCTGTAGAGCTGTAGTACTGTGGAGGGTTGAGTTAGTACTGGTTGGGCGTTGTACCTCCAGGAGACTGGAGGGGGACTGGGGTGTCAGGGCAGCACGCTCGGTCAGGGAGGGAAGGAGGGACAGAGAGAAAGAGGTATGGAAGGAGGGAAGGGAGAAAAGGAGAGAGAAGGAGAGAAGGAGAGGAGGAAGAGAGGGAGAGAGCAACTTAAGATGTCCTTGTGCAGACGTGCGATGGACAGGATATTACTTCCTTATTTCTTTGTGTATTTTATTCCCTAACTCCTCCTCCCTCCCCACCAGGCTGTAGTGACAGACAGGCAGAGTGGCTCTGGATCAATAGAGGAGGGATTCTGTCTTTGTTTCCTGATGTTTCTACCATAGTCACTCTGCTCTGCCTAGCTTCAGGTTACTGTCCACACACACACACACAGACACAGAGAGAGAGTGGGAGGGAATTTGAAAACAAACCCAATAAACTCCCATATCTACTGGGTGAAATACCACAGTGTGCCATCACAGCAGCAAGACTGGTGACCTGCTGCCACAAGAAAAGGTCAACCAGTGAAGAACAAACACCAACCGGTGAAGAACAAACACCAACCAGTGGAGAACAAACACCAACAAGTGGAGAACAAACACCAACCAGTGAAGAACAAACACCAACCAGTGGAGAACAAACACCAACCAGTGGAGAACAAACACCAACCAGTGAAGAACAAACACCAACCAGTGAAGAACAAACACCAACCAGTGAAGAACAAACACCAACCAGTGGAGAACAAACACCAACCAGTGGAGAACAAACACCAACCAGTGGAGAACAAACACCAACCAGTGGAGAACAAACACCAACCAGTGGAGAACAAACACCAACCAGTGGAGAACAAACACCAACCAGTGGAGAACAAACACCAACCAGTGGAGAACAAACACCAACCAGTGGAGAACAAACACCAACCAGTGGAGAACAAACACCAACAAGTGGAGAACAAACACCAACCAGTGGAGAACAAACACCAACCAGTGGAGAACAAACACCAACCAGTGAAGAACAAACACCAACCAGTGGAGAACAAACACCAACCAGTGGAGAACAAACACCAACCAGTGGAGAACAAACACCAACCAGTGGAGAACAAACACCAACCAGTGGAGAACAAACACCAACCAGTGGAGAACAAACACCAACAAGTGGAGAACAAACACCATTGTAAATACACCCCATGTTTATTTATTTTCCTTTTGTACTTTAACTATTTGCACATCGTTACAGTACTGTATTTATACATAATATGACATTTGAAATGTTTTATTATTTTGGAACTTCTGTGAGTGTAATGTTTACTGTTCATTTTTATTGTTTATTTCACTTTTGTTTATTATCTACTTCACTTGCTTTGGCAAAGTTAACATATGTTTCATGCCAATAAAACCCTTAAATTGAATTGAGAGAGAGAGGTGGTAGAGATGTAGAGAGGGACAGAGAGACAGAGAGAGAGAGAGAGAGAGAGAGAGAGAGAGAGAGAGAGAGAGAGAGAGAGAGAGAGAATCAGCTTTCATCTGAGGACATACAGCTAGTATTTATTTATATTTTTCCTCTCTCTCTCTCTCTCTCTCTCTCTCTCTCATTGGTTTCTTGTAAATAATTCAATAGAGCGGCATGTATGACTAATGTATGGAAGGGACACAACACAACCCCTAGCAACTAGTGGGTCTGGTACAGGGTCAACTAGTGGGTTAACTAGTGGGTCTGGTACAGGGTTAACTAGTGGGTCTGGTACAGGGTCAACTAGTGGGTTAACTAGTGGGTCTGGTACAGGGTTAACTAGTGGGGTCTGGTACAGGGTCAACTAGTGGGTCTGGTACAGGGTTAACTAGTGGGTCTGGTACAGGGTTAACTAGTGGGTCTGGTACAGGGTCAACTAGTGGGTCTGGTACAGGGTCAACTAGTGGGTCTGGTACAGGGGGAGGAGGAGGAGGAGGAGGAGCGTGTGAAGAGCATTTGGCCTGCAGTCTGATATAATACATCACCTTTACACTAGAGCCTTAGAGGCTGCAGTAGCCCCAGCAATGAACACTCCCCCTTTAGAAAGCATCAACGGTTTCTGAGTCACCTTTGACCTGCAGCTGCCTCACAATAGAAGCATGTGGGATATCCTGAAAGGGGTTAACAACAGCTCTGCATGGGAACACCTCACTAACCATCAAAATGATCCTACCTCAGTCAGTCCACTAGAATAGAAATTAAAGTTGGTCTGTACATACAACTAGAAACTCCAGAAATTACATGAGTCATTGACACCAAACTGAAACAGACCTGATCCCCAGCTAGCCACATGCTACAGACTACAGATACTACTGCTGTGAGCCCCCAGCTAGCCACATGCTACAGACTACAGATACTACTGCTGTGAGCCCCCAGCTAGCCACATGCTACAGATACTACTGCTGTGAGCCCCCAGCTAGCCACATGCTACAGACTACAGATACTACTGCTCTGAGCCCCCAGCTAGCCACATGCTACAGACTACAGATACTACTGCTGTGAGCCCCCAGCTAGCCGCATGCTACAGACTACAGATACTACTGCTGTGAGCCCCCAGCTAGCCACATGCTACAGACTACAGATACTACTGCTGTGAGTCCCCAGCTAGCCACATGCTACAGACTACAGATACTACTGCTGTGAGCCCCCAGCTAGCCACATGCTACAGACTACAGATACTACTGCTGTGAGCCCCCAGCTAGCCACATGCTACAGACTACAGATACTACTGCTGTGAGCCCCCAGCTAGCCGCATGCTACAGACTACAGATACTACTGCTGTGAGCCCCCAGCTAGCCACATGCTACAGACTACAGATACTACTGCTGTGAGCCCCCAGCTAGCCACATGCTACAGACTACAGATACTACTGCTGTGAGCCCCCAGCTAGCCACATGCTACAGACTACAGATACTACTGCTGTGAGCCCCCAGCTAGCCACATGCTACAGACTACAGATACTACTGCTGTGAGCCCCCAGCTAGCCACATGCTACAGACTACAGATACTACTGCTGTGAGCCCCCAGCTAGCCACATGCTACAGACTACAGATACTACTGCTGTGAGCCCCCAGCTAGCCACATGCTACAGACTACAGATACTACTGCTGTGAGCCCCCAGCTAGCCACATGCTACAGACTACAGATACTACTGCTGTGAGCCCCCAGCTAGCCACATGCTACAGACTACAGATACTACTGCTGTGAGCCCCCAGCTAGCCACATGCTACAGACTACAGATACTACTGCTGTGAGCCCCCAGCTAGCCACATGCTACAGATACTACTGCTGTGAGCCCCCAGCTAGCCACATGCTGCAGACTACAGATACTACTGCTCTGAGCCCCCAGCTAGCCACATGCTACAGACTACAGATACTACTGATGTGAGCCCCCAGCTAGCCGCATGCTACAGACTACAGATACTACTGCTGTGAGCCCCCAGCTAGCCACATGCTACAGACTACAGATACTACTGCTGTGAGCCCCCAGCTAGCCACATGCTACAGACTACAGATACTACTGCTGTGAGCCCCCAGCTAGCCGCATGCTACAGACTACAGATACTACTGCTGTGAGCCCCCAGCTAGCCGCATGCTACAGACTACAGATACTACTGCTGTGAGCCCCCAGCTAGCCACATGCTACAGACTACAGATACTACTGCTGTGAGCCCCCAGCTAGCCACATGCTACAGACTACAGATACTACTGCTGTGAGCCCCCAGCTAGCCACATGCTACAGACTACAGATACTACTGCTGTGAGCCCCCAGCTAGCCACATGCTACAGACTACAGATACTACTGCTGTGAGCCCCCAGCTAGCCACATGCTACAGACTACAGATACTACTGCTGTGAGCCCCCAGCTAGCCACATGCTACAGACTACAGATACTACTGCTGTGAGCCCCCAGCTAGCCACATGCTACAGACTACAGATACTACTGCTGTGAGCCCCCAGCTAGCCACATGCTACAGATACTACTGCTGTGAGCCCCCAGCTAGCCACATGCTGCAGACTACAGATACTACTGCTCTGAGCCCCCAGCTAGCCACATGCTACAGACTACAGATACTACTGATGTGAGCCCCCAGCTAGCCGCATGCTACAGACTACAGATACTACTGCTGTGAGCCCCCAGCTAGCCACATGCTACAGACTACAGATACTACTGCTGTGAGCCCCCAGCTAGCCACATGCTACAGACTACAGATACTACTGCTGTGAGCCCCCAGCTAGCCGCATGCTACAGACTACAGATACTACTGCTGTGAGCCCCCAGCTAGCCGCATGCTACAGACTACAGATACTACTGCTGTGAGCCCCCAGCTAGCCACATGCTACAGACTACAGATACTACTGCTGTGAGCCCCCAGCTAGCCACATGCTACAGACTACAGATACTACTGCTGTGAGCCCCCAGCTAGCCACATGCTACAGACTACAGATACTACTGCTGTGAGCCCCCAGCTAGCCACATGCTACAGACTACAGATACTACTGCTGTGAGCCCCCAGCTAGCCACATGCTACAGACTACAGATACTACTGCTGTGAGCCCCCAGCTAGCCACATGCTACAGACTACAGATACTACTGCTGTGAGCCCCCAGCTAGCCACATGCTACAGACTTCAGATACTACTGCTGTGAGCCCCCAGCTAGCCACATGCTACAGACTACAGATACTACTGCTGTGAGCCCCCAGCTAGCCACATGCTACAGACTACAGATACTACTGCTGTGAGCCCCCAGCTAGCCACATGCTACAGACTACAGATACTACTGCTGTGAGACCCCAGCTAGCCACATGCTACAGACTACAGATACTACTGCTGTGAGACCCAAGCTAGCCACATGCTACAGACTACAGATACTACTGCTGTGTCTTTGTCTGAAATGTCTGCTCTTCTCTGTTCCTAGTTAAACCCTCTTTGTGAGGACTGAGGGGTGATTTGGCTTAGCCCCCCTGACAACTGCCTCATCCCTCCAGTGTGTCTCTCTCTGTCTGTGGCACTAAGCCTGTTTAAAGACATGTCAGATGAGGTTAAAGTCCTGATTAAGACACTGTAATAGTACAACAGGTATAACTATGAGACCCTGCAGATTACACATGGATAAAGACAAAGCTGATGGACTTCCAAGTCTTCTCAGGGAGGGGTTAGTTGACATACAGTGGGTATACACAGCTACAACCCAATAATATATCTGTTAGAACCCAATAATATTTTTTTTATTGACTTGTTTTAATGACATTACATCAAAGTTGGATCAGCCTTTAGTGTGGTTTTCCACTTTAATTTTGAGTGTGACTCCAAATCCAGACCTCCATGGGTTGATAAATTGGATTTCCATTGATTATTTTTGTGTGATTTTGTTGTCAGCACATTCAACTATGTAAAGATAAAAGTATTTTAATAAGATTATTTCATTCATTCAGATCTAGGATGTGTTATTTTAGTGTTCCCTTTATTTTTTTGAGCAGTGTATATACATTCGAACCCAATAATCTATCAGTTAGAACCCAGTAATATGTCAGTTAGAACCCAATAATCTATCAAACAGAACCCAATAATATATCAATTAGAACCCAATAATCTAATAGTTAGAACCCAATAATACATCAGTTAGAACCCAATAATATATCAGATAGAACCCAATAATATATCTGTTAGAACCCAATAATATATCAGCTAGAACCCAATAATCTATATGTTAGAACACAATAATATATCAGTTAGAACCAAATAATCTATCAAATAGAACCCAATAATATATCAATTAGAACCCAACAATATATAAATTAGAACCCAACAATATATAAGTTAGAACCCAATAATATATCAAATAGAACCCAATAATATATAAATTAGGACCCAATAATATATCAGATAGAACCCAATAATATATCAGATAGAACCCAATAATCTATCAGTTAGAACCCAATAATATATCAGATAGAACCCAATAATCTATCAATTAGAACCCAATAATCTATCTTTTTGAGCACAATAATTTATCAGTTATATTATTGGGTTCTATCAGACAGAACCCAATAATCTATATGTTATAACCCAATACTATATTAGTTAGAACCCAATAATCTATCAAATAGAACCCAATAATATATCCGATAGAACCCAATAATCTATCAAATAGAACACAATAATATATCAGTTAGAACCCAATAACATAAATTAGAACCCAATAATCTATCAGATATAATTCATTAATCTATCAGATAGAACCAAATAATATATTAGATTGAACCAAATAATCTATCAGATAGAACCCAATAATATATAAATTAAAAACCAATAATATATAAATTAGAACCCAATAATATGTCAGATAGAACACAATAATATATAAATTACAACACAATAATATATCTGTTAGAACCCAATAATCTATTAGTTACAACCCAATAATATAAATATTAGACCCCAATAACCTATCAGATAGAACCCAGATATAACAGTTATTAATCAAACATGCACACACTATGGGTAATATTGAACACTATGGGTAATATTGAAGACTATGGGTAATAATGAACACTATGGGTAATATTGAACACTATGGGTAATATTGAACACTATGGGTAATATTGAACACTATGGGTAATATTGAACACTATGGGTAATATAGAACACTATGGGTAATATTGAACACTATTGGTAATATTGAACACTATGGGTAATATTCAAGACTATGGGTAATATTGAAGACTATGGGTAATATTGAACACTATGGGTAATATTGAACACTATGTGTAATATTGAACACTATGGGTAATATTGAACACTATGGGTAATATTGAACACTATGGGTAATATTGAAGACTATGGGTAATATTGAACATTATGGGTAATATTGAACACTATGGGTAATATTGAACACTATGTGTAATATTGAAAACTATGGGTAATATTGAACACTATTGGTAATATTGAACACTATGGGTAATATTGAACACTATGGGTAATATTGAAGACTATGGGTAATATTGAACACTATGGGTAATATTGAACACTATGTGTAATATTGAACACTATGGGTAATATTGAACACTATGGGTAATATTGAACACTATGGGTAATATTGAACACTCATGCATATCTGAAAAGAAGAGCTCCGTTCTCTACCCATAACCACACTCTGGATGTAGCAAAAACAAGCAAGATGCATAAAAAACCCTGGAAGTGAGAATATTGACGTGATGTCGGCAGGTAGCCTGGTGGTTAGAGCGTTGGACTAGTAACCGAAAGGTTGCAAGATCAAATCCCCGAGCTGACAAGGAGAAAATCTGTTGTTCTGCCCCTGAACACGGCAGTTAACCCACTGTCCCTAGGGTGTCATTGTAAATAAGAATTTGTTCTTAACTGATTAACTGACTTGCCTAATAAAATGTGGAGCCTTTTCATTACTGGTAAAAACAGGATGTTTTAGAGAACATTATTATTGCACCAAGGCATTGTAACCATAAGTATTGGAGCATGATTCGTGATATAAAACAATAGATGTAATATCTATAGATTAGGCCTCAGTCAATAGGTTCATAACCAGTATGTTGTTGAGAACATCTGGTATGTTGTCATGTTTAAAACATTCCCATCAATCAGAACTCCATCACGCAGTAACCGTTTGTCTTTCCTACCTCAGAGATGTTAGGGCTGGGAATTACCAGGGACCTCACAATACAATATCAGCACCATACCTCAGAGTTGTTAGGGCTGGGAATTACCAGGGACCTCACAATACAATATCAACACCATACCTCAGAGATGTTAGGGCTGGGAATTACCAGGGACCTCACAATACAATATCAACACCATACCTCAGAGATGTTAGGGCTGGGAATTACCAGGGACCTCACAATACAATATCAACACCATACCTATCTGTCGATGCCGTACGTATTGAGATTTTCACTATTCTACATGTATTAAAATTCGAAAGTGTGATTTTTTTATTTGCGATTTGATGTTTCAAACATATTGCTCACCATTATGTCTGCTGCAGAGGGACAAGAGATAGGAGGAGAAAACAACGCTGAAAACAAATTGGCTTCCTAGTTTAAAAAGAAGATGAAGAACAAGCTATGAAGGAAATATACTGGAGTTTTGGTGCAAGGTACAGCCAACTAGTGCAGAAAATAACATTGCGATATTGTCAAAACAATAAAATGTAATATATAGTCAGTTAAGTAACTGAATGGATTTCTACACCATCACAAAGAGATGTATTAAACTGTAATTCTGCAATAAAATGGCCGTGGGGCGAAGTCTGATTGAAGAGGTCTGGCGTGGATTTCAAGACATAATACATCTTCCTAAATAATAAACGGAATCGATTTGTCATGATGTCACCGGCTCCACTCTCTCTCTCTCTCTCTCTCTCTCACTCTGTCCCTCTCCCTCTTTTCATATCTACAACTCTCCAACTCTCTCTCCCTCTCTTTCCATATCTCCAACTCTCTATCTCCTTCTCTTTCCATATCTCCAACTCTCTCTCTCTCTCTCTCTCTCTCTCATTTTATATATCCAACTCTCTCGCTCACACTCTCTCTCCCACTCTCTTTCTCTCTCTCTTTTTCTCTTTCTCTCTCTCTCTCTCTTTCCATATCTCCAACTCTATCTCTCTCTTACCCTCTCTCTCTCTCTTTCCATATCTCCATCTCTCTCTCACTGGTGTTACACTATACCTACACTCCAGCACATCAGTCCATTAAGTAGAGAGGGAAAAGATCTGATGCAGAGGAGATGGATGAGGGTAGGAGGAAGGACTATGGTAGTCATGGTGGATAATCACAATGCTGTCGTTTAGACCGAACGCTGTCCTGCTTTCTGTCTGTTTGCTGTGTCAGACACATGTAAAGCCAAACACAAATTTCCATTCCACAAGAAGGAATTTGAATCTTAATGTGACTTCCCTGGTAACCTAAACAAATAAGGTGTAGATAAATCAATAAAAAGCTAGTTTAATGGTATCTTGTTCCTACCTGTATAATGGACATCCTGTTACTGGGGGTATCTGTGGTGTTAGTCACCGGGCCAGTGAAGGACGTGTGACAGCCGACGCCGTGTCCCTGTCCCTGGGGCACCGACAGGTTGTTGGCCGTGGGCTTGAGGTACATGACCTCCGACCTGGGCGAGCTCAGCGGCAGCCGCGTCTGGTAATCGAAATACATGGGGGAGGTGGCGAGCGATGGTGAGCTCACCACGTTCATGACGTTCATGGCGTCCCGTTCCTCCACCTCGCTCTGAACTAGCATGATGTCATTCTTGTTGATCTTCTTCTTCTTGCCTTTGCCCAGCTGTGGGTGAGAGTACTCCGCGATGCGGCAGTTGTAAGTCCTGATCTCCTTGTTCTCCCGTTTGCACTTCACGGCGATGGTTACCATGGCAGCCAGCAGCATCATAGAGATGATGGATAAGGTGACGATGAGAGGGAGCGAGGTGTCCCAGTTGTGATGCTCTTCGTTGATGTGGGGCTCCCCGCCAGGCAGCGGCCCGCTGTAGGCCTTGACAATGAGGCGTGCGGCGGTGGTAAGGGTGGGCTTCCCGTGGTCCATCACCCTGATAATCAGCTCCACCATGGGGCTGACGTCCTCCCAGAAGGGGTGAGTGGTCCGCACCTCGCCCGTCACCGGGTCCATCTCGAACAGACGCTCCTCGTTACCGTCAGAGATCTCGTAGGTCAACCGCCCGCTCTCGCCGTAATCGTTGTCGACCGCCCTCACCGTGGTGACGATGTAACCTACGCCGACGTTCCGTGGCACGTGGATCTCTGCCGTGTCGTTCAGGAGCAGCGGGAGAACGATGACGGGGATATTGTCGTTAACGTCTAAGACGCTGACCCTGACCGTGGTGTTGCTCTCCAGGTGGGGAGACCCAGCATCCTTCGCTAACACCTTAAAATCAAAGAATTTGATTTGTTCGTAGTTGAATGACCTCACGGCGTAGATTGCCCCGTTGGCCGCGTTCACGTTCACGAAGGTGTTGACGTCTCCTCCGCTCACGTTGGAGTTGAGGATGGAGTAGAACACGGTTCCGTTCTGGCCCAGGTCCGGGTCTAGAGCGAGGACGGAACCCAGATACTCCCCGGGGATGTTGTTCTCCGGCACCTGGAGCAGATACACGGCTTTGGTGAAGCGCGGAACATTATCGTTCTCGTCTAGAATCTTCACCGTGAACGACTTGGTGGAGTTAAGGGGCGGCGTGCCATTGTCCTTGGCGACGATGGTGACGTTGTACTCGTCCTGCTGCTCTCTGTCCAGAGGCCTGTCCGTCACCACGGTGTAGAAGTTGTCGTAGTTCTCCTCTAGTTTAAACGGAACGTTCCCCAAGACTCGACACTGGAGCTTCCCGTTCCTCCCAGAGTCTTTATCCGTGACTCTGACCAGTGCGATGACCGTGCCTGGTGGGGCTGCCTCACTAATGGCCCCCTGCCTCACAGACACAAACCCTATGGAGGGCCAGTTGTCATTCCTGTCAATCACATTCACAGTTACTTTACAGTGGCCTGGGATGGGGTTAGGGCCTAAATCCTTAGCCTGAACATCTATTTCTATAATAGGGTTCTCCTCATAGTCAATCTCTCCTTGGATTTTTATGACTCCAGTTCTAGAATCTATAGAGAAGAGTTCTCTGATTCTATCTGGGGCATAACCGCTGAACGAATACACCACCTGACCATTGGAACCCTCATCTGGGTCTGTGGCATTTAAATCGATCAATACTTTCCCAGGTGGGGAGTTTTCTGGGATTTCTACAACATAAGAGGGTTGTTCAAACACAGGGCTGTTATCGTTAGAGTCAATAACTTTCACATTAATCTGCATGGTTCCTGATCTGGGATACTCCCCGCCGTCCGTAGCTGTTAGAATGAGGGTGTGATGGTTACGTTCCTCCCGGTCTAACGGCCGTTGGATAACTAACTCGGGAAATTTAGTTCCGTCCCCGCGTGATTTTACATCCAGAGAAAACAGATTGTAGTCGTCTCGTGTGATTTGATAGGTTTTTAGCCCGTTCTCCCCAGCGTCCGGGTCATGAGCGCTAGTAAGCGGGAAGCGGGTGCCCGGGGCCGCGTTCTCAGAAATGTCAATATCAATCTGATCGGAAGGGAACGTGGGCGAGTTGTCGTTAATGTCGACTATATCTACTTTAATCATGCAGATCTCTTTGTCGTTAGCAAATACCTCCATTGAGAGCTGGCATTTAGGGTTCCGCCGACACAGTGTTTCCCTGTCGATGCGTTGCTTGGTATAGAGGAGCCCGCTCTCAGGGTCCACGTCGATGAGATGTGGTGCTGAATTCTCCAAAACCCTGAAGTTGGATTTTTTCCCTTGTCCCCCTTGCCCGAGACCGAGTTTAGCATCTTTGGCGATGTTGCCTATAACCGTCCCCGGTCCTTGTTCTTCGTTAACGGAATAATTCAAGTTTTTCAAAGCCAGGGCTTGAGCCCACAGGAGAAGGAGAAATAAAATAGAAAGATACATCCTTCGGTGAGAAGCTTTTTAATTTAAAGGGATTTTTTTACGCCTCCGACTCCGACCTGTTGATTTCTTCAACACAAAATGGGTGATTTCTACCATTCAGGATCAAACACACAGTTCCGTTCATCGTGGAATCTAGAAGTCATTCTGGAGCACCGATTTAAATTCCCTTTTCTCTCTCTCTCTCTCGCTCTCCTTTCCCTTACAGAAAACGGTGGTGCTCGTGGACACCTAATTTAAATTCAGTTGAACGCCCAGGCTCATCTCAGGAATAATCGCAAACCGGTCTGTCTCCAACCGAATAGAATAGCCGTTCTGCGTTCCCGTGCTCTCTCTGTCGCTCTCTTGCCTGAAACACAAAGGGGGTAAATCATATTATATGTTAATAAAGTGTATTTATATATCAATATACTAGACATAATGAATCGTTTTGACTTGACGATAATAATATCCTTAGCTGTGGGTGAATATGCAGTGACTGAGTCCTTCAACATGAAACGCACAACTAATGCGTAAATCATTCCCACAATGGATGGGGATAGCCTGTCAATTAGGTAACCTTGAGACGCGTCTGGGAGGCGCAGTGCTAATGATACACAGGGCTTTGTGTTGTTGTCCTTTTGATCGAATGGCTATGTGCTCTATAAACTGTGTGTTATAGGACATCTGTCACATGCGCTTCAATAGCTTATTCAAATTGGTTATTAGGATGTACATGACAACGGTCATAAGTATGAATAAATATGTCATTTTTCCCTGTGACACATTCGACAGTTTATAACTAAAGAAATAGATAAATGTATAGCCCATATGTAAATCAATAGCTATATCGCCACCTGATTTGAGTAACCCTTATGAATAGGAATGCGTTCAAATCAGCCTCTTACACGCATTACCAAATTAGCATAATCCGCCTATTTAAAATGATCCAAAGGGAAATCATAAATACCGAGACACAAAACAAGACTAGAATCAAGAGTCCTATTTATTCCGTTCCAGCTCATCCTTGGGCTGGCGAGGCTCGTGGCTTCTCAGAAGCTGTTGCATCCACACCGAGAGACTGGAGAGGTTTGGTAAAACTCCCGTTATCCGTTTATCCGGTTGAAGCACCTTATAGCCTTCCTGGTGAGAATATCAATCCTATAGTAAACACCTGCGCTACGACAGTGGACCAGAGAAGGGTTAAAAACATCCACTTACCGAAAGGTATCAGGTTAAATACAACATCCAAATAATCCCTGGTTGTGGTTTATGTTAAAACCCAATCCCGTCGCCTGGTCTGTTGCCCTGTTATTCCTTCCCCGGGTGGAGAGAATGAAGGGGCCAACCAGGTCCGACCGCCGCAGACCAGCAGCGCTACGAGCGGTGCGGGCTCAGCTATCGAAGTAGAAGTGCTCCAGAAAAAGTATGACTGTAATGTCAATGAGCTCGTTCCGTTCTCCTCTCCGTTCTCCCGGCGCGGCTGATTAGAATGCAGAGGCTTGCCTTCCCTTGCGGTGAGTCACCGGTTTCTTCCAGGAGAATGTTTCTGAGAAGATTCCAAATGGGAAATATAGATCCACGGCGGTTATTAGAGACGTGATCACCGGTCCCGTGAGCTGCACTGATGCCCCCGGTTATACGTTTCCATATAGCGGCATGTCCTTGTCGGTTCTCACTCTCCGGTTTAAAAGACAGACAGACAGCGGTGGGTTATGGTCAATGTGTCAATAACAACTGTCCTATTCAAAACGTTCCACAGTTGATATTGTGTGTAAACGTAGGTAGCCTGTAAATTGTCCTTGTCAGTTTAAATTTTTTTTATAAAAAAACGGACGGATGGATTATTATGTTGCCCATGCGGGTCTGTTCATCCCGGTCGCACCGCTTCTCTCGGACTAAACTCTGCTCAACTCATGGTGCGTTAAACATTCTTACCGATGCAGCGCTAACCAATAGATTTGAAGAGGTGGGTACGACTCTCGGCCTATAGGATTTAACCGTGTCGGTAACAAGGGAGGGATTTAAAAACCGGTTGACAGAATACAGATTGGTAGGTGGTCCCTAGGCGCAACCGACACGAACAGAATGGATAGTCCTTCGTTCCTCTGCTTTCCATTTTCAAAATTCAAAAACAGACCCGGTTTTGATCTGAACCAATCCACCTAGCAGCTGTTTAGGACTATATTTGGTTGCCTATTTCAGCTAGACAGATCGTTCATTTTGTTCGCCACGTGGTGTTAGTTCATATTTTATAGCCTTATTTATGTATTAACATAGCCTACCCTTTTTCCCGAGAACAAGTTCAACTTTTGGGTTGTGTGTGTGTGTGTGTGTGTGTGTCCTATGAAAACATAATGTAATTGTTGGATAATCTCTTTCAGTACAAGGACAGATGGTCTTGATATAGTGATTTGATATGTAGGAAATGGAGCTGAAACGTAACTGATTGATTATGGTCGCGTTTATGCTGTGTGCGTGTGTTCTCTCACATGCATATATTTATGTTATTCAGAACAAGCAGTTAAAAATGAAGCCTTTATGCCTGTTTCTTGCCCCAGCAAAAACCCAACCGCAGATAGACCTGGGTATGAACCCAGCGCCCCGTTACCAGTGGAAAGCATGTGGGTGTCTGTATAGGGCGAGGCAGTCGGCCCAGACTGTTTCTAACGGATCAGAAACATACTTCACCTTGCCTCATGAATACCTAGTGTTATTACTATTGAATTATGCCTCCTTCTACCCAGACAGCATCGTTCACAGTCTGCTGTGATGAAGTCTACAAATTACATATTGGTTTGGTTTTGTTTGGGGCTGTTTCTCAACCACGTCCAATATGCTTTGAGTGTGTGTGTGTTTAGTGTGTGTGTGTGTTTGTTTAGTGTGTGTGTGTGTGTGTTTAGTGTGTGTGTTTAGTGTGTGTGTTTTGGTTTTGTTTAGGGCTGTTTCTCAACCACGTCCAATATGCTTTGAGTGTGTGTGTGTGTGTGTGTTTAGTGTGTGTGTGTGTTTAGTGTGTGTGTGTTTGTGTTTTGGTTTTGTTGTGGATGTTTCTCGACCACATCCAATATGCTTTGAGTGTGGGTGTGTGTTTAGTGTGTGTTTAGTGTGTGTTTAGTGTGTGTGTGTTTAGTGTGTGTGTTTGTGTGTGTGTGTTTAGTGTGTGTGTTTAGTGTGTGTGTGTGTGTGTTTAGTGTGTGTGTTTAGTGTGTGTCGCTGCGACACTGTGTGTAGGCTATGTGTGTGTGTTTAGTGTGTGTGTTTTGGTTTTGTTTGGGGCTGTTTCTCAACCACGTCCAATATGCTTTGAGTGTGGGTGTGTGTTTAGTGTTTGTGTGTGTGTGTTTACTGTGTGTTTAGTGTGTGTGTTTAGTGTGTGTGTGTTTTGTGTGTTTGTGTGTGTGCTTAGTGTGTGTGTTTAGTGTGTGTGTGTGTTTGTTGTGTGTGTGTGTGTGTTTAGTGTGTGTGTTTAGTGTGTGTCGCTGCGACACTGTGTGTAGGCTATGTGTGTGTGTTTAGTGTGTGTGTAGGCTATGTGTGTGTGTTTAGTGTGTGTGTAGGCTATGTGTGTGTGTGTGTAGGCTATGTGTGTGTGTTTAGTGTGTGTGTAGGCTATGTGTGTGTGTTTAGTGTGTGTGTTTAGTGTGTGTGTAGGCTATGTGTGTGTGTTTAGTGTGTGTGTAGGCTATGTGTGTGTGTTTAGTGTGTGTGTAGGCTATGTGTGTGTGTTTAGTGTGTGTGTAGGCTATGTGTGTGTGTTTAGTGTGTGTGTAGGCTATGTGTGTGTGTTTAGTGTGTGTGTAGGCTATGTGTGTGTGTTTAGTGTGTGTGGAGGCTATGTGTGACTATGGGCTGAACACAACGGCAGCAGTCTGGAGGAAAACCAACCACCAGCCCTGATGAAATGTCACCAAAGCCGTGTGAGATAAAGCAGACCATTAGTAGCTTCCTCCATTAGCTCAATTAAATGGCCGCGAGGAGAGGTTCCAACACAAACCGGCATTGGAAGGGGCCGGACTGAATAGCTACATTAAAACACAATTTCGCAAATTACATTTCAATTTAATGGCGACAGTCTTTCTTCAGGTAATGAGAGTGAATTGTTGTTAAGGAACGCAGGCTAGCCGGTTGCACATTTACAAAACATGGAAAATCTCTCTTTCTGCATATCGCTCTCTTTTTCTCATTCTCACTCTCCCTCTCTACCTTTTTCTTTTTCTCCCCTTTTTTATCTCTCTCTGTCTCTATTTCTCTCTGTCTCTATTTCTCTCTGTCTCTATTTCTCTCTGTCTCTATTTCTCTCTGTCTCTATCTCTCTCTGTCTCTATTTCTCTCTGTCTCTATTTCTCTCTGTCTCTATTTCTCTCTGTCTCTATCTCTCTCTGTCTCTATTTCTCTCTGTCTTTATTTCTCTCTGTCTCTATTTATCTCTGTCTCTATTTCTCTCTGTCTCTATTTCTCTCTGTCTCTATTTCTCTCTGTCTCTATCTCTCTCTGTCTCTATTTCTCTCTGTCTCTATTTCTCTCTGTCTCTATCTCTCTCTGTCTCTATTTCTCTCTGTCTCTATCTCTCTCTGTCTCTATCTCTCTCTGTCTCTATTTCTCTCTGTCTCTATTTCTCTCTGTCTCTATTTCTCTCTGTCTCTATCTCTCTCTGTCTCTATCTCTCTCTGTCTCTATTTCTCTCTGTCTCTATTTCTCTCTGTCTCTATTTCTCTCTTTCTCTATTTCTCTCTGTCTCTATTTCTCTCTGTCTCTATCTCTCTCTGTCTCTATTTCTCTCTGTCTTTATTTCTCTCTGTCTCTATTTCTCTCTATCTCTCTCTGTCTCTATTTCTCTCTGTCTCTATCTCTCTCTGTCTCTATTTCTCTCTGTCTCTATTTCTCTCTGTCTCTATTTCTCTCTGTCTCTATCTCTCTCTGTCTCTATTTCTCTCTGTCTTTATTTCTCTCTGTCTCTATTTCTCTCTGTCTCTATTTCTCTCTGTCTCTATCTCTCTCTGTCTCTATCTGTCTCTATTTCTCTCTGTCTCTATTTCTCTATTTCTCTCTGTCTCTATTTCTCTCTGTCTCTATTTCTCTCTGTCTTTCTCTCTCTCTTTCTCTCTATAGGTGGATTTAACGTGGGCAGGAGAATTCTCCAAGGAGGTTATTTCTCCAGATCTCTGTGCCCTTTTCACAAGCATTTCCATGTTCTCTGGGTGCGTGTCCCAAATGGCCCCCTATTCCTATTACTATTGACTAGGGCCATTAGAGTTCTGGTCCAAAGTAGTGCACTATAAATGGAGTGGACAAATCATTAAGAACACCTGCTCTTTCCATGACATAGACTGACCAGGTGAATCCAGGTGAAAGTTATGATCCCTTATTGGCCACTTGTTAAATCCACTTCAGTGTACATGAAGGGGAGGAGACAGGTTAAAGAAGGATTTTTAAGCGTTGAGACAATTGAGACATGGATTGTGTATGTGTGCCATTCAGAGGCTGAATGGGAAAGACAAAATATTTAAGTGCCTTTAAACAGGGTAAAGGGTTACCCCCCAGACACGTCCCACTGTAGAGAGGAGGACAGGGTCAATCTGTCTCACCACCCAGACACGTCCCACTGTACAGAGGAGGACAGGGTCAATCTGTCTCACCCCCCAGACACGTCCCACTGTAGAGAGGAGGACAGGGTCAATCTGTCTCACCCCCCAGACACGTCCCACTGTAGAGAGGAGGACAGGGTCAATCTGTCTCACCCCCCAGACACGTCCCACTGTAGAGAGGAGGACAGGGTCAATCTGTCTCACCCCCCAGACACGTCCCACTGTAGAGAGGAGGACAGGGTCAATCTGTCTCACCCCCCAGACACGTCCCACTGTAGAGAGGAGGACAGGGTCAATCTGTCTCACCCCCCAGACACGTTCCACTGTAGAGAGGAGGACAGGGTCAATCTGTCTCACACACCCAGACACGTCCCACTGTAGAGAGGAGGACAGGGTCAATCTGTCTCACCCCCCAGACACGTCCCACTGTAGAGAGGAGGACAGGGTCAATCTGTCTCACCCCCCAGGCACGTCCCACTGTAGAGAGGAGGACAGGGTCAATCTGTCTCACACTCCCAGACACGTCCCACTGTAGAGAGGAGGACAGGGTCAATCTGTCTCACCCCCCAGACACGTCCCACTGTAGAGAGGAGGACAGGGTCAATCTGTCTCACCCCCCAGACACGTTCCACTGTAGAGAGGAGGACAGGGTCAATCTGTCTCACCCCCCAGACACGTCCCACTGTAGAGAGGAGGACAGGGTCAATCTGTCTCACCCCCCAGACACACCCCACTGTAGAGAGGAGGACAGGGTCAATCTGTCTCACACTCCCAGACACGTCCCACTGTAGAGAGGAGGACAGGGTCAATCTGTCTCACCCGCCAGGCACATCCCACTGTAGAGAGGAGGACAGGGTCAATCTGTCTCACCCCCCAGACCTACCACCTCTCAGTGTTTATCTAATCCTACAGCCTGGGTTACCTACCACCTCTCAGTGTTTATCTAATACTATAGCCTGGGTTACCTACCACCTCTTTAGTGTTTATCTAATCCTATAGCCTGGGTTACCTACCACCTCTCAGTGTTTATCTAATCCTATAGCCTGGGTTACCTACCACCTCTCAGTGTTTATCTAATCCTATAGCCTGGGTTACCTACCACCTCTCAGTGTTTATCTAATCCTATAGCTTGGGTTACCTACCACCTCTCAGTGTTTATCTAATCCTACAGCCTTGATATTATGAGACTAGAATGAATTTATTTTCCTCCAAACAGAATAAAGGAGGCCCTTGTTGTGTAAAGGTCCGTCTGCCTGTATGAGATACAGAACAGTTACCTTTCATTGACTTCAACACACAGAATGCACTCATTCAATTCACAATAATGACTCAATGCAGAACACTGACAAATGGGCAACACCTCAGCAGCATGCCATTTAGGGATGCAATCCTGATTCCCCCTATTCCCTACGTAGTGTACCCTATTCCCTACGTAGTGCACCCTATTCCCTACGTAGTGCACCCTATTCCCTATGTAGTGTACCCTATTCCCTATGTAGTGCACCCTATTCCCTATGTAGTGTACCCTATACCCTACGTAGTGTTCCCTATTCCCTACGTAGTGTACCCTATTCCCTACGTAGTGTACCCTATTCCCTACGTAGTGTACCCTATTCCCTACGTAGTGCACCCTATCCCCTACGTAGTGCCCTATGGGTGCCTCGTTAAATGTAGTGCACTACAATAGGATAGGGTGTCATAGAGGACGTATTGTAACAGAGATGGTGAAGAGACACTACAATAGGATAGGGTGTCATAGAGGACGTATTGTAACAGAGATGGTGAAGGGGCAGGCGGGACACTTACACTAAACTATCTAATTAAAGGCTTCTGCTTCTTCAGAACAGGTAGAGATTTCTCACCGGTGGATGTGGCTTTCTTCTTCTCACAATCGAATTGCTTAGAGAGAATGAAGACCACACACACACACACACACACACACACACACACACACACACACACACACACACACACACACACACACACACACACACACACACACCCACACACACACACAGTGAAACTCCATGTGGAAACGCTATACAATCTGCATGCACCCAGGGTCTCTCAAAGCCTCATGCCAATGTAATTTTACCTGGAGAAGGAATGAGAGATGGAGGGAGAGAAAGAGAGAGAAGGAGGGAGAGAAAGAGAGAGAGATAGAGGGAGAGAAAGACAGAGACAGAGGGAGTGAAAGAGAGGAGGGAGAGAAAGAGAGAGAGATAGAGGGAGAGAAAGACAGAGATAGAGGGAGTGAAATAGAGAGAAGGATAGAGAGAAAGAGAGAGATGGAGGGGGTGAAAGAGAGAGAAGGAGGGAGAGAAAGAGAGATGGACAGAATCACAGGGTGAGATGGAGGGAGAGAAAGAGAGAGATGGATGTCATTCCTGTGACATCGGGTGCTGTAGGTGTCCTGGAGGGCAGGTAGTTTGCCCCTGGTGATGCGTTGGGATGACCGCACCACCCTCTGGAGAGCCCTGCGGTTGCGGTCGGTGCAGTTTTCATACCAGGCGGTGATACAGCCTGACAGGATGCTCTCAATGGCGCATCTATAGAAGTTTGTGAGGGTTTTAGGTGCCAAGCCAAAATCTCTTTAGCCTCCTGAGGTTGAAGAGGTGCTGTTGAGCCTTCTTCACCACACTATGCATACACAGCATCTCTTCCTACCTGCAGAATGAACTCTTCTCTTCGTCAGAGCTGCTTTCTTCCTGCAGGTTATAGATAAGAGCCATAAAATATACATTCTAATTATTGTTTTGTCAGTTTGAAAACCCTGGGAAATAAAAAGATCAACCTTAGTCACACACACACACACACACACACACACACACACACACACACACACACACACACACACACACACACACACACACACACACACACACACACACGTGTGCCCAAACACACAAACACACACACACATGCACACACACATGCAAACACACACATGCACACACACACATGCACAAATACCTTTTCTCCACGTCTCCTTTGTCAACAGTTAATTAACGTTTGAGAGATTAAATTAGGAAACAAACCGTGGAGTTTACCAAGGCGTTGAACGGGTTCACCACAAACTGACAAAGAGAAAAGCTCTGGAGAAAACAACACACGTAGACTCCCGTGTCCCAAATAGCTCCCTATTCCCTACATCGTGCACTACGCTTGACCAGAGTCCTATGGGTTAATAGGGGTCCATTTGGCACGCGGACAGACAGACACCCAAATGTTTTATCTTGACTTATTCCACTGAATTCCGCTTATTAATTCCATTTTTTTTATTTATTTAATGTCGGGAAAACAACGTCTTTTTGCTAATTAGCTATGTCTCTTTAAGTGTGACTCGACAGAGACGGCGTTCCATTGAAATTCAACAGGGCCTGTGTGCTACAGAGACCAAAGACAGACAGTGTTAAAGCCTCTCTCTTTATTGAGACTATACAAAGGGACAGTAGTCCCACCAGGTCGTCCGTAGTTTATTATTCCTAATAGCCGTTCTAACTAACCACCAAGGAACCATGGGTAATTACCATATCTGAGGAGCAAGAAACCATGTAGTTGATATATTGACTACACTGACTAAATGGTCAAGTACTGAGACAGACACTTAGTGTACAAAACATTAAGAACACCACAAAGTGGAGTCGCAATTCAACGGCTCAGACACGAGACGTATGTGGCAGGGTCTACAGGAAATCACGGACTACAAAAAGAAAACCAGCCACATCACAGACACTGATGTCAATCTTCCAGACAAACTAAACACCTTCTTTGCTTGAGGATAATAGAATGTCACCGACGCGGCCCGCTAACAAGGACAGCAGGCCCCCTCGCCTTCTCCGTGGCCGATGTAAGACATTTAAACGTGTTAACCCTCGCAAGGCTGCTGGCCCAGACGACATCCCTAGCAGTGTCCTCAGAGCATGCGCAGACCAGCTGGCTGGTGTGTTTACGGACATATTCAATCGCTCTCTATCCCAGTCTGCTGTCCCAAAATGCTTCAAGATGGCCACCATTGTTCCTGTACCCAAGAAGGCAAAGATAACTGAACTTAATGATTATCGCCCCATAGCACTCACTTCTGTCATCATGAAGTGCTTTGAGAGGCTAGTCAAGGATCATATCACCTCTACCTTACCTGACACCCTAGACCCACTTCAATTTTCTTACCGCCCCAATAGATCCACAGACAATGCAATCTCCATCACACTGCACACTGCCCTATCTCATCTGGACAAAATAAATACCTATGTAAGAATGCTGTTCATTGACTACAGTTTAACATTCAACACCATAGTGCCCTCCAAGCTCATCATCAAGCTGGAGGCCCTGGGTCTCAACCCTGCCCTGTGGAACTTGCTCCTGGACTTTCTGACAGGCCACCCCCGGGTGGTGAAGGTGGGAAACAATCTCTCACTCAACGTCAACAAAACAAATGAGATGATCGTGGACTTCAGGAAACAGCAGAGGGAGCACCCCCCTATACACATCAATGGGACAGTAGTGGAGAAGGTGGGAAGTTTTAAGTTCCTTGGCGTACATATCACTGACAAATTGAAATGGTCCACCCACACAGACAGAGTGGTGAAGAAGGGACAACAGTCCCTCTTCAACCTCAGGAGGCTGGAGAAATTTGTCTTGTCACCTAAAACCCTGACAAACTTTTACAGATGCACAATTGAGAGCATCCTGTCGGGCTGTATCACCGCCTGGTACGGCAACTGCACCGCCCTCAACCGCAAGGCTCTCCAGATGGTGGTGCGGTCTGCACAACGCAACACCGGGGGCAAACTACCTGCCCTCCAGGACACCTACAGCACCCGATGTTACAGGAAGGCCAAAAAGATCATCAAGGACAACAACCACCCAAGCCACTGCCTGTTCACTACCATCCAGAAGGCGAGGTCAGTACAGGTGCATCAAAGCTGGGACTGAGAGACTGAAAAACAGCTTCTATCTCAAGGCCATCAGACTGCTAAACAGCCATCACTAACACAGAGACGCTGCTGCTTACATACAGACTTGAAACCACTGGCCACTTTAATAAATGGATCACTAGTCACTTTAATAAAGGCACTTTAATAATGTTTACATATCTTACATTACTCATCTCATATGTATATACTGTATCTTATACCAACCATCTACTGCATCATGCCTGTGCTGCACGGCCATCGCTCATCCATATATTTATATATTCTTATTCCATCCCTTTAGATGTGTGTGTATTAGGTAGTTGTTGTGGAATTGTTAGATATTACTGCACTATCGAAACTAGAAGCACAAGCATTTTGCTGCACTCACATTGAAATCTGCTAACCATGTGTATGTGACCAATAACATTTTATTTTATTTGACCTTACACATTTCGCTATTATTTTTTTTCTCCCTCAGAACAGCCTCAATTCGTCGAGGGACTCTACAAGGTGTTGAAACTGTTCCACAGGGATGCTGGCCCATGTTGACTCCAATGCTTCCCACAGTTGTGTCAAGTTGGCTGGATGTCCTTTGGGTGCTGGACCATTCATGATACACACAGGAAACTGCTGAGCATGAAAAACTCAACAGCTTTAAAGTTCTTGACACAAACCGTGTGCCTGGCACCTACTACCGTAAGCCTCTCAAGGCTTAAAAATCCTTCTTTAATCTGTCTCCTCCCCTTCATCTACTCTGATTGAAGTGAATTTAAAAAGTGACATCAATAAGGGATCATAGCTGTCACCTGGATTTATCTGGTATGTCTATGTCATGGAAAGAGCATGTGTCCTTAATGTTTTTTACACTCATAGAGATTTTATTGGCCCAGTCCCTGGTAATGAGATATATACTGGCCCGGTCCCTGGTACTGAGATATATACTGGCCCGGTCCCTGGTACTGAGATATATACTGGCCCAGACCCCAGTACTGAGCTATATACTGGCCCAGTCCCTGGTAATGAGATATATACTGGCCCAGTCCCTGGTACTGATATATATACTGGCCCAGTCCCTGGTACTGAGATATATACTGGCCCAGTCCCTGGTACTGAGATATATACTGGCCCAGTCCCTGGTAATGAGATATATACTGGCCCAGTCCCTGGTAATGAGATTAAAAATGGCCCAGTTCCTGGTACTGAGATATATACTGGCCCAGTCCCTGGTAATGAGATATATACTGGCCCAGTCCCTGGTACTGAGATATATACTGGCCCAGTCCCTGGTACTGAGATATATACTGGCCCAGTCCCTGGTACTGAGATATATACTGGCCCAGACCCCAGTACTGAGCTATATACTGGCCCAGTCCCTGGTAATGAGATATATACTGGCCCAGTCACTGGTACTGAGATATATACTGGCCCGGTCCCTGGTACTGAGATATATACTGGCCCAGACCCCAGTACTGAGCTTATACTGGCCCAGTCCATGGTAATGAGATATATACTGGCCCAGTCCCTGGTACTGAGATATATACTGGCCCAGTCCCTGGTACTGAGATATATACTGGCCCAGTCCCTGGTACTGAGATATATACTGGCCCAGTCCCTGGTAATGAGATATATACTGGCCCAGTCCCTGGTAATGAGATTAAAAATGGCCCAGTCCCTGGTACTGAGATATATACTGGCCCAGTCCCTGGTAATGAGATATATACTGGCCCAGTCCCTGGTACTGAGATATATACTGGCCCAGTCCCTGGTACTGAGATATATACTGGCCCAGTCCCTGGTAATGAGATATATACTGGCCCAGACCCTGGTACTGAGATATATACTGGCCCAGTCCCTGGTAATGAGATAAATACTGGCCCAGACCGTGGTACTGAGATATATACTGGCCCAGTCCCTGGTAATGAGATATATACTGGCCCAGTCCCTGGTAATGAGATATATACTGGCCCAGTCCCTGGTAATGAGATACATACTGGCCCAGACCCCGGTACTGAGATATATACTGACCCAGTCCCTGGTAATGAGATATATACTGGCCCAGTCCCTGGTACTGAGATATATACTGGCCCAGACCGTGGTACTGAGATATATACTGGCCCAGTCCCTGGTAATGAGATATATACTGGCCCAGTCCCTGGTACTGAGATATATACTGGCCCAGTCCCTGGTAATGAGATATATACTGGCCCAGTCCCTGGTACTGAGATATATACTGGCCCAGTCCCTAGTAATGAGATATATACTGGCCCAGTCCCTGGTACTGAGATATATACTGGCCCAGACCGTGGTACTGAGATATATACTGGCCCAGTCCCTGCTAATGAGATATATACTGGCCCAGTCCCTGGTACTGAGATATATACTGGCCCAGACCGTGGTACTGAGATATATACTGGCCCAGTCCCTGGTACTGAGATATATACTGGCCCGTCCCTGGTACTGAGATATATACTGGCCCAGACCCCGGTACTGAGATATATACTGGCCCAGACCGTGGTACTGAGATATATACTGGCCCAGTCCCTGGTAGCTGCATAGTATCTACAATAAGCCATGCTTTATCCGAAATGGCACTTCATTCTCTACTATTGACCAGGGCCCATAAGGTAGTAGTACACTATGTAGGTATTAGGGTGCGATCTGGGATCAAGTCCTCTACTTTCCCCAGGCTGTATCCCTTCCCCTGCAAAGACACAAGTCTGTTCAATCATCTTAAATAAACGTCTGCATTTCCATATTTTGCCCCTCTTCAGTTTGTGAAGTACACTATAATTACCAGTCAAGATGTATTTGTTTGCGGTGTGAACAACACAGGGCGTAATCAGATCCATATTGAGTTAGGAGTGTACTTGGGAACGAGGTGATGATTCTTCATTGTAACCAGTCTGCTTCCATATATATGCATCCCTGCCTAACAAATGGCACCCTATTCCCTTTTATAGTACATGACTACTTCAACTACTTATAGTGCAAATGAAGTGCACTATATAGGGAATAGGGTGCCAATTGGGATGCACAGCTATGTGTAGGCTAGGTCTGTGGGCAGGCGGGCGGTGTGTGTAGAGACTTGGCACGGTGGAACATGGCTCTCTACAGATGTCCTTATTGATCACCTCTGAAGCTCTGCCAAGTTTAATGCTTTACCTCACGCTGCGTTTGACCAGGGCCCACAGGGCTAAACAGGATGTCATTTGGGACGCATCCGTTAGTGACAGTTAGGCATCACCTCCCCTTCCATTTCTCCATCTCAGGATAGAGCTAAGGTTTTATCTCTCTCTCTCTCTCTCTCTCTCTCTCTCTCTCTCTCTCTCTCTCTCTCTCTCTGTGTCTCTGTGTCTCTCTCTCTCTTTCTCTCTCTCTCTCTGTGTCTCTCTCTCTCTCTGTCTCTCTGTCTCTCTCTCTCTCTCTCTGTCTCTGTCTTTCTGTCTCTCTGTCTCTCTTTCTCTCTCTCTCTGTGTGTCTCTCTGTGTCTCTCTGTCTCTGTCTCTCTCTCTGTCTCCATCTGTCTCTGTCTGTCTCTTCCTCTCTCTCTCTCTCTCTCTTCATATCTCTCTCTTTCTCCATCCCTCTCTTTCTCTCTCTAGTCTCTCTCAGGAGGTTTTTGTCAAGGATAGATGGAGAATACTGGGTTATCATTTAAATATCTATATCACTTCCATGTGGGAATTACAATAAGTGGGTTTGAGAGAGAGAAAGAAAGATGATAGAGAGAGGATAGAGAGAGAAAGAGAGAGGGGGAAGAGATAATGAGAGAGGAGATAAAGAGAGAGAGGAGGAGAGAGAGAGAGATATCATATATGTAAGGATAGAAAAAGCCAGAATATCCCTCCCATTCCCATTGGTTCCTTTTTCCACAATGTGTACCACTTTACATCAATCTGGGTCAGGGAGGGGTTCTACTGAGGAGGTGTCAGCAGAGTTGGGTCACCACATTAGTTCTTGCAAAGTACAAATGTAGTGGTAGGATTGTTGAAAATCACCGACCAATCTTTTATATAGGTGACCTAATAGAGATTCTATATTTATAGCATTGATGTAAAAAATAAGGTTGATTTATAGAGCCAAAGAGAGAGACAAAGGAATGGAAAGAGAGATGGTGTGTAGCTACATTACGTTTAGGTTAATAGATTTATCCAATACCGTTCTCTCCTTCCTTCCTCTGTCCATCTCTCTAACCGCTGTCAATGTCTGTCCTTCATCCTTCTCCTATTTGACTATACCTGTCCCTTCCTATTTCTACCATCCTCTCTGTGTCTTCAACCCTCTCCCTGTCCCATACCTGTCCCTTCCTATTTCTACCATCCTCTCTCTGTCTTCAACCCTCACCCTGTCCCATACCTGTCCCTTCCTATTTCTACCATCCTCTCTGTGTCTTCAACCCTCTCCCTGTCCCATACCTGTCCCTTCCTATTTCTACCATCCTCTCTGTGTCTTCAACCCTCTCCCTGTCCCATACCTGTCCCTTCCTATTTCTACCATCCTCTCTCTGTCTTCAACCCTCTCCCTGTCCCATACCTGTCCCTTTCTATTTCTACCATCCTCTCTGTGTCTTCAACCCTCACCCTGTCCCATACCTGTCCCTTCCTATTTCTACCATCCTCTCTCTGTCTTCAACCCTCTCCCTGTCCCATACCTGTCCCTTTCTATTTCTACCATCCTCTCTGTGTCTTCAACCCTCTCCCTGTCCCATACCTGTCCCTTCCTATTTCTACCATCCTCTCTGTCTTCAACCCTCTCCCTGTCCCATACCTGTCCCTTCCTATTTCTACCATCCTCTCTGTGTCTTCAACCCTCTCCCTGTCCCATACCTGTCCCTTCCTATTTCTACCATCCTCTCTGTGTCTTCAACCCTCACCCTGTCCCATACCTGTCCCTTCCTATTTCTACCATCCTCTCTGTGTCTTCAACCCTCACCCTGTCCCATACCTGTCCCTTCCTATTTCTACCATCCTCTCTCTGTCTTCAACCCTCTCCCTGTCCCATACCTGTCCCTTCCTATTTCTACCATCCTCTCTGTGTCTTCAACCCTCTCCCTGTCCCATACCTGTCCCTTCCTATTTCTACCATCCTCTCTGTGTCTTCAACCCTCACCCTGTCCCATACCTGTCCCTTCCTATTTCTACCATCCTCTCTGTGTCTTCAACCCTCTCCCTGTCCCATACCTGTCCCTTCCTATTTCTACCATCCTCTCTCCCATGTCCCCCCTCCCTCAACATACTATCTATCCCTCAATGTTACTATCTCTTCCCCCTCACCCTCTCCATCTCTCCATCCCTCTCTCCCTCCTCCCTCTCTCCTCCCTCTCTCCCCCTCTCCTTCCTCCCTCTCTCTCCCATCTCGCCATCCCTGTCTCCCCCTCTTCCTCCTCCCCCTCTCTCCCCCCTCCTCCATCACTCCATCCTTCTCTCCCCCTGTCTACCCTCCCCTGTCTCCCCCATCTCCCCTCCCCTCCCCTGTCTCCCCTCACCTGTCTCCCATCCCCTACCTCCCCCTATCTCCCTCTACCTCCCCCTGCCTCCCCCTATCTCCTCCCAGCTCCCCGTCTCCTAATGTGATCAGCCTCACAGCAGCTTGTGCCAGCAGAGCGGGTGGTCTGATAACGGCCTGGATGATGGAGCTTGTTCAGATCACACCCTCTCCATCCCTCTCTCCCCTCTCTCCCTCCTCATCCTCTCCATCCCTCTCTCCCCTCTCTCCCTCCTCATCCTTTCCATCCCTCTCTCCCCTCTCCATCTGTCCTCTGATAGAGTCCCAAATGGCACCCTAATTTAGGCCAGGCAGTGGTCAAAAGAAGTGCACTATACAGGTAGCAGGGTGCTATTTGGAACACAGACTCTGGTCCCCTGCTGTGTCTGTTGTGGGACTCAAAGACACTCTAGGAAACAGTGACTGTATACACTGAGTGGACAAAACATTAAGAACACCTGCTCTTTCCATGACATAGACTGACCAGGTGAATCCAGGTGAAAGTTATGATCCCTTATTGGTCACTTGTTAAATCCACTTCAATCAGTGTAGATGAAGGGGAGGAGACAGGTTAAAGAAGGATTTTTAAGCCTTGAGACAATTGAGGCATGGATTGTGTATGTGTGCCATTCAGAGGGTGAATGAGCAAGGCAAAAGATTTAAGTGCCTTTGAACGGTGTATGGTAGTAGGTGCCAGGCACATCTGTTTGTGTCAAGAACTGCACCGCTGCTGGGTTTTTCACACTCAACAGTTTCCCGTGTGTATCAAGAATGTTCCACCACCCAAAGGACATCCAGCCAACTTGACACGACTGTGGGAAGCTTTGGAGTTAACATGGACCAGCATCCCTGTGGAACACTTTTTGGGTCAACTCATTGTCGAATGTGTCCTTAAATGTTTTTGCACCCTCAGTGTATGTCTCAGGTTCGATTAGCAGAGAAGTAGAGGAACGTTTCATATACGCTCCAAACTGTTTCTCTAAGCTGATTTGCCAAGTGGTAGAAAGAAGCTGACAGGTCAACGGTGACATAGTAGGAAGTGATGATGTCACAACAGGGAGCTTTAGAATGTTGGAAATGTGTCCCGTTAAAGAGAACGAAGAAGACGGGCAAAACAAAGGTATAGTTTAAAAAGTCTAACTCGTATGAAAACGTTGTATTCAAGCAGACTCTTTTCCAGCCCAGTCTGCACAGTTTAAAGTTTGAATGGTGTCTCCAGCTTAAACGATGTAAGAGGATTGGCGTGAAGAAGGAGAATAATAATAAAAAGAAGAAAAATGACGAAGATTTTAAAGTCGGGACTTTTGCTTCATGAAGTCCGACCTAATTACCATGTATGTTAATATCGTGAAGAGGTGCTGTGGACCATTTGGGAGAAGAAGAACAAAGGGTATCCATTGGTGACGAGAACAAAACATGGAAACGCATCGTTTTCACGTATGTTGATGTTAGAATGGAGCTGGAGAGGATGAATATGAAGTAGAAAAATAGATAGACAATCAGTCAGGGCTCTATGTCATCACACTCACAGTGTAGTGCAGCCACAGGAGAGGTTGGAGATGTAGTCAGTAGGTCGCAGAGAGAGAGAGAGAGAGAGAGAGAGAGAGAGAGACAGAGAGAGACAGAGAGAGAGAGAGAGAGAGAGAGAGAGAGAGAGACAGAGAGAGACAGAGAGAGAGAGAGACAGAGAGAGAGAGAGAGAGAGAGAGAGAGAGAGAGACAGAGAGAGACAGAGAGAGACAGAGAGAGAGAGAGAGAGAGACAGAGAGAGAGACAGAGAGAGAGAGAGAGACAGAGAGAGAGAGAGAGAGAGAGACAGAGAGAGAGAGAGAGAGAGAGAGAGACAGAGAGAGAGAGAGACAGAGAGAGAGAGAGAGAGAGAGAGACAGAGACAGAGAGAGAGACAGAGAGAGAGAGACAGAGACAGACAGAGAGAGACACACAGAGAGAGAGAGACAGACAGAGAGAGAGAGACAGAGAGAGAGACAGAGAGAGAGAGAGAGAGACAGAGAGAGAGAGAGACAGAGAGAGAAAGAGAGAGAGACAGAGAGAGAGAGAGAGAGAGAGAGAGACAGAAAGACAGAGAGAGAGAGAGAGAGAGAGAGAGAGAGAGAGACAGAAAGACAGAGAGAGAGAGAGAGAGAGAGAGAGAGAGAGAGAGTGAAAGAGAGAGACAGAAAGACAGAGAGAGAGAGAGAGAGAGAGAGAGAGACAGACAGAGAGAGAGACAGAAAGACAGAGAGAGAGAGAGAGAGAGAGAGAGAGAGTGAAAGAGAGAGAGACAGAGATTGTAAATGAAGACAGATGGATTGAATCCAGCCGCAGTACAGAGAAGTGTTACTGACAGATCAAAGCAAAAAAAGGAGAAGTTGATTTGTTATAAGCTCTTTAGCATCTCAGTCAACAAACTCAGTATGACTGGCAGACTGATAAGGCCAGTGGATTGTAAACCCTCGCTGGTATTTACAGTGGTTGACACCAGTTAGCGACAGTTAGAAGGATTTACTTTAGACTTTTCAAATGACCTACTTTTGTTCAAATGAAATAACGATTTGACTAATCAATCCAATCTAGTTGCCGTTACTATTTTATAGGAAATTCAATGTCTCTTTCCCAGTTTTACTTGGAGATGGGAAGAATTCCCTATAAATGAAGCCTTGTAGTGTTATTGATCACCTACACAACAAAACGGGTGCATCTTTCTGACATATGGATTTAAATGGATGATGCTAGAGAGCTGAGGTTAAATGAGATGGTTTACAGGCAACACAAAGGGGATTCCTCAGGTTCCTTTGGGGGACAGAAACTCAACATAGAGAACAGACATGTATTGTCGTCTCTACCTTCTTGCCTCTTAGTGCTGTTGTCTGTGCCCCAATAATGTTTCTACCATGTTGTGTTGCTACCATGTTGTTGTCATGTTGTGTTGCTACCATGTTGTTGTCATGTTGTGTTGTTATGTATTGCTGTCATGTTGTGTTGCTGCCGTGTTGTGTTGCTACCATGTTGTTGACATGTTGTGTTGCTACCGTGCTGTGTTGTCATGTGTCTCTGCCATGCTATGTTGATGCCTTAGGTCTCTTTATGTAGTGTTGTGTTATCTCTCTTGTCGTGATTGTTGTTTTGTCCTATATTTATATATATTTTTTATTTGTTTTATTTTTAATCCCAGGCCCCATCCCTGCAGGAGGCCTTTTCCTTTTGGTAGGCCGTCATTGTAAATAGAATTTGTTATTAAATGATTTGCCTTGTTAATTAAAGGTTAAATACAATACAAATAAAAATAAACGGTGGTGTAAATATATTAACACAGTAATAAAGTTGATTATTACAACACACAAGACTCTGGCAGAGAAAACATTACAGATCACACTGACCTACTGTCGGTTTTCACATTCACTCAGATTCACCAGAAAGAAACGCTTCCAAAACCTACATCCACCCTGGAGGGTGAAGTGTGTGTCTGTGTGTAGGTGTGTGTCTGTCTGTGTGTCTGTCTGTGTGTCTGTCTGTAGGTGTGTGTCTGTCTGTGTGTCTGTCCGTAGATGTGTGTCTGTCTGTGTGTCTGTCTGTAGGTGTGTGTCTGTCTGTGTGTCTGTCTGTAGATGTGTGTCTGTCTGTGTGTCTGTCTGTGTGTCTGTCTGTAGGTGTGTGTCTGTCTGTGTGTCTGTCTGTAGGTGTGTGTCTGTCTGTAGGTGTGTGTGTGTGTGTGTGTGTGTGTGTCTGTAGGTGTGTGTGTGTGTGTGTGTGCGTGTGTGTGTCTGTGTCTGTCTGTAGGTGTGTGTGTGTGTGTGTGTCTGTGTCTGTCTGTAGGTGTGTGTGTGTGTGTGTGTGTGTGTGTGTGTGTCTGTCTGTAGGTGTGTGTGTGTGTGTCTGTCTGTAGGTGTGTGTCTGTCTGTCTGTAGGTGTGTGTGTGTCTGTGTCTGTCTGTAGGTGGGTGTGTGTCTGTGTGTCTGTGTCTGTCTGTAGGTGTGTGTCTGTCTGTAGGTGTGTGTCTGTCTGTAGGTGTGTGTCTGTCTGTAGGTGTGTGTGTGTGTCTGTGTGTGTGTGTCTGTCTGTAGGTGTGTGTGTGTGTGTCTGTCTGTAGGTGTGTGTCTGTCTGTCTGTAGGTGTGTGTCTGTCTGTCTGTCTGTAGGTGTGTGTGTGTGTGTGTCTGTAGGTGTGTGTGTGTGTCTGTCTGTAGGTGTGTGTCTGTCTGTCTGTAGGTGTGTGTCTGTCTGTCTGTAGGTGTGTGTGTGTGTGTGTGTCTGTCTGTAGGTGTGTGTCTGTCTGTCTGTCTGTCTGTCTGTAGGTGTGTGTGTGTGTCTGTGTGTCTGTGTCTGTCTGTAGGTGTGTGTGTGTCTGTGTGTCTGTGTCTGTCTGTAGGTATGTGTGTGTGTGTGTGTGTGTCTGTCTGTAGGTGTGTGTCTGTCTGTCTGTAGGTGTGTGTCTGTCTGTCTGTAGGTGTGTGTGTGTGTCTGTAGGCGTGTGTGTGTGTGTGTGTCTGTGTCTGTCTGTAGGTGTGTGTGTGTGTGTGTGTCTGTGTCTGTCTGTAGGTGTGTGTGTGTGTGTGTGTGTCTGTGTCTGTCTGTAGGTGTGTGTGTGTGTGTCTGTCTGTAGGTGTGTGTCTGTCTGTCTGTAGGTGTGTGTGTGTCTGTGTCTGTCTGTAGGTGTGTGTCTGTCTGTAGGTGTGTGTCTGTCTGTAGGTGTGTGTCTGTCTGTAGGTGTGTGTGTGTGTCTGTGTGTGTGTGTCTGTCTGTAGGTGTGTGTGTGTGTGTCTGTCTGTAGGTGTGTGTCTGTCTGTCTGTCTGTAGGTGTGTGTTTGTGTGTGTCTGTAGGTGTGTGTGTCTGTCTGTAGGTGTGTGTCTGTCTGTCTGTAGGTGTGTGTCTGTCTGTCTGTAGGTGTGTGTGTGTCTGTCTGTAGGTGTGTGTCTGTCTGTCTGTCTGTAGGTGTGTGTGTGTCTGTGTGTCTGTGTCTGTCTGTAGGTGTGTGTGTGTCTGTGTGTCTGTGTCTGTCTGTAGGTATGTGTGTGTGTGTGTGTGTGTGTCTGTCTGTAGGTGTGTGTCTGTCTGTCTGTAGGTGTGTGTCTGTCTGTTTGTAGGTGTATGTCTGTCTGTCTGTAGGTGTCTGTCTGTCTGTCTGTCTGTCTGTCTGTCTGTCTGTCTGTCTGTCTGTCTGTCTGTCTGTCTGTCTGTCTGTCTGTCTGTCTGTCTGTAGGTGTGTGTGTGTGTCTGTAGGTGTGTGTGTGTGTGTCTGTCTGTAGGTGTGTGTCTGTCTGTCTGTAGGTGTGTGTGTGTCTGTCTGTAGGTGTGTGTCTGTCTGTCTGTAGGTGTGTGTCTGTCTGTCTGTAGGTGTGTGTCTGTCTGTCTGTAGGTGTGTGTCTGTCTGTCTGTAGGTGTGTGTGTGTGTCTGTAGGTGTGTGTGTGTGTCTGTAGGTGTGTGTGTGTCTGTCTGTAGGTGTGTGTCTGTCTGTCTGTAGGTGTGTGTGTGTGTGTGTCTGTAGGTGTGTGTGTTTGGAGGATGAAAAAAGAAATAAAAAACAACACACTCTCTCTTCCATCTCTCCTCTCTTCTCCTCCTCTCTGCTTCTCCTCTCTTCCCCTCCTCTCTGCTCCTCCTCTCTGCTTCTCCTCTCTTCCCCTCCTCTCTGCTTCTCCTCTCTTCCCCTCCTCTCTGCTTCTCCTCTCTTCTCCTCCTCTCTGCTCCTCCTCTCTGCTCCTCTCTTCCCCTCCTCTCTTCTCCTTCTCTCTGCTCCTCCTCTCTGCTCCTCTCTTCCCCTCCTCTCTGCTCTTCCTCTCTTCTCCTCCTCTCTTCCCCTCCTCTCTTCCCCACCTCTCTGCTCCTCTCTTCCCCTCCTCTCTTCTCCTCCTCTCTGCTCCTCCTCTCTGCTCCTCTCTCCTCCTCTCTTCGCCTCCTCTCTTCCCCTCCTCTCTTCTCCTCTCTTCCCCTCCTCTCTTCCCCTCCACTCTTCTCCTCCTCTCTTCCCCTCTTCTCTTCTCCTCCTCTCTTCCCCTCCTCTCTTCCCCTCCTCTCTTCCCCTCCTCTCTTCCCCTCCTCTCTGCTCCTCCTCTCTTCCCCTCCTCTCTTCCCCTCCTCTCTTCCCCTCCTCTCTGCTCCTCCTCTCTTCCCCTCCTCTCTGCTCCTCCTCTCTGCTCCTCCTCTCTTCCCCTCCTCTCTACTCCTCTCTTCCCCTCCTCTTTGCTCCTCCTCTCTTCTCCTCCTCTCTTCCCCTCCTCTCTGCTCCTCCTCTCTTCCCCTCCTCTCTACTCCTCTTCCCCTCCTCTTTGCTCCTCCTCTCTTCTCCTCCTCTCTTCGCCTCCTCTCTGCTCCTCTCTTCCCTTCCTCTCTTCCCCTCTTCTCTTCTCCTCCTCTCTTCTCCTCCTCTCTTCCCCTCCTCTCTTCCCCTCCTCTCTTCCCCTCCTCTCTGCTCCTCCTCTCTTCCCCTCCTCTCTGCTCCTCCTCTCTGCCCCTCCTCTCTGCTCCTCCTCTCTTCCCCTCCTCTCTACTCCTCTCTTCCCCTCCTCTTTGCTCCTCCTCTCTTCTCCTCCTCTCTTCCCCTCCTCTCTGCTCCTCCTCTCTTCCCCTCCTCTCTACTCCTCTTCCCCTCCTCTTTGCTCCTCCTCTCTTCTCCTCCTCTCTTCCCCTCCTCTCTGCTCCTCTCTTTCCCTCCTCTCTTCTCCTCCTCTCCTCTCTGCTCCTCCTCTCTCCTCCTCTCTTCGCCTCCTCTCTGCTCCTCTCTTCCCCTCCTCTCTTCTCCTCTCTTCCCCTCCTCTCTTCCCCTCCACTCTTCTCCTCCTCTCTTCCCCTCCTCTCTTCTCCTCTCTTCCCCTCCTCTTTGCTCCTCCTCTCTTCCCTTCCTCTCTTCCCCTCTTCTCTTCTCCTCCTCTCTTCTCCTCCTCTCTTCCCCTCCTCTCTTCCCCTCCTCTCTTCCCCTCCTCTCTGCTCCTCCTCTCTTCCCATCCTCTCTGCTCCTCCTCTCTTCCCCTCCTCTCTGCTCCTCCTCTCTGCTCCTCCTCTCTTCCCCTCCTCTCTACTCCTCTCTTCCCCTCCTCTTTGCTCCTCCTCTCTTCTCCTCCTCTCTTCCCCTCCTCTCTGCTCCTCCTCTCTTCCCCTCCTCTCTACTCTTCTTCCCCTCCTCTTTGCTCCTCCTCTCTTCTCCTCCTCTCTTCCCCTCCTCTCTGCTCCTCTCTTTCCCTCCTCTCTTCTCCTCCTCTCCTCTCTGCTCCTCCTCTCTTCCCCTCCTCTCTTCCCCTCCTCTCTCCTCCTCTCTTCCCCTCCTCTCTTCCCCTCCTCTATGCTCCTCCTCTCTTCCCCTCCTCTCTTCTCCTCCTCTCTTCTCCTTGATCGTTGGTCTACTATTGGCGCTGCCTCCTGTGTTCTCTGTTTCTACGATGTATAAATGGAAACAGACCTGCTAACGTATTGAACCAGTAATTCCCAGCTGGTTCCTGCTATTATCTTAAACCACAGAGTGAAGTCAGGCATGTAACCCATTCCATGTGTCGCCTCCTGTCAACCGAAAGGTTCTTTCTCTCTCTGTTCTTTAAGGAGTCTTCATATCTGTGGATGTAGAGATGTTTATAATGGAGTCTTCATATCTGTGGATGTAGAGATGTTTATAATGGAGTCTTCATATCTGTGGATGTAGAGATGTTTATAATGGAGTCTTCATATCTGTGGATGTAGAGATGTTTACAATGGAGTCTTCATATCTGTGGATGTAGAGATGTTTATAATGGAGTCTTCATATCTGTGGATGTAGAGATGTTTATAATGGAGTCTTCATATCTGTGGATGTAGAGATGTTTATAATGGAGTCTTCATATCTGTGGATGTAGAGATGTTTATAATGGAGTCTTCATATCTGTGGATGTAGAGATGTTTACAATGGAGTCTTCATATCTGTGGATGTAGAGATGTTTATAATGGAGTCTTCATATCTGTGGATGTAGAGATGTTTACAATGGAGTCTTCATATCTGTGGATGTAGAGATGTTTACAATGGAGTCTTCATATCTGTGGATGTAGAGCTCTGTGGGAGTCCACTATCAAGCCTGAGAGTTCTAGGTACCATCAGGTGATGTCATAAACTAAGGTTGTATTCCAAAAGACACCCTATTCCCTATGTAGTGCACTACTTTCAACCAGGGCCCATTGTTCTCTGGTCCAAAGTAGTGCACTATAAAGGGAATACGGTGCCATTTAGAACACAGCCTAAGAAGACCAGAACACACTGTATTCCTGCCATGTGGACTATCTAAGTAAATCCATATTGTTAGACAACATAATGATACACAGTTATATGCGTTTATTGTAGTCATAGTTAATTGGCCTTTATAAATCTGTAAAAATGGCTACTAGTAGGTACTGTCACTATTTAAATCAAATGCTAAGGGTTGAGTCAATCACACAGAACACCACCAAGATCTGTCACCAATAACATCTACATCACATCCACTGTCCTCCATCAACCCTTTCAACACAGGGCAGGAAGTGTGTTCTCATATCATAAAACCACAGTGGATGAATGAGAATTATATTGTACATTCAGTACTGAACTCACTGAGGCAGTGACTGGGAGGATGGACATTCACTCATCTGTTGCTATGAGGAAAATAATGAAGCTGGAGAGCTCTGTTAGAGACTCATTAGCACCACTTAGTGGCCACTAGAATATAGCCTCACAGTCAACTCAGTGCAGTGCAGCAACTGGACCAAAATGAGCAGAGATGGTTGTGTACTTTAGAGATATCTTCACGTTTCTATTTGCATCTTTCATGAGGTTATTGTTAATTGTATTTCCATGATTCATTTCATCTCTCCTTGTTTCCTTCTCTTAGCACATTGTCTGAGGTTCATACCCTCCTCCAATGCGTATTGCGAAGGAAACAAGGAGTGGGGGACACAAGGAATCCAGGAAACACTATTGACATTCCCCCTGCTGTATTAGGTTAATCCCCATACTGGCCTGTCTTGAAAAGGGATTGTGAGGTAAGCTGTCGGATGTAAAAAGGGAGACAAGGATGTTTTTCTGCCCGAGGTGAGGGTTTATATTTACAAATGTGGAAAAAAACATCAAGTATACCAGAAGTAAGTTACTATATGAACTAATTGAAACAGACCAGTAGGTTACTGTATGAACTAATTAAAACAGACCAGTAGGTTACTATATGAACTAATTAAAACAGACCAGTAGGTTACTATATGAATTAATTAAAACAGACCAGTAGGTTACTATATGAACTAATTAAAACAGACCAGTGGGTTACTATATGAACTAATTAAAACAGACCAGTAGGTTACTGTATGAACTAATTAAAACAGACCAGTAGGTTACTGTATGAACTAATTAAAACAGACCAGTAGGTTACTGTATGAACTAATTAAAACAGACCAGTAGGTTACTGTATGAACTAATTAAAACAGACCAGTGGGTTACTATATGAACTAATTAAAACAGACCAGTGGGTTACTATATGAACTAATTAAAACAGACCAGTGGGTTACTATATGAACTAATTAAAACAGACCAGTAGGTTACTATATGAACTAATTAAAACAGACCAGTAGGTTACTATATGAACTAATTAAAACAGACCAGTGGGTTACTATATGAACTAATTAAAACAGACCAGTAGGTTACTGTATGAACTAATTAAAACAGACCAGTAGGTTACTGTATGAACTAATTAAAACAGACCAGTAGGTTACTGTATGAACTAATTAAAACAGACCAGTAGGTTACTGTATGAAGTAATTAAAACAGACCAGTAGGTTACTATATGAACTAATTAAAACAGACCAGTAGGTTACTATATGAACTAATTAAAACAGACCAGTAGGTTACTATATGAACTAATTAAAACAGACCAGTAGGTTACTATATGAACTAATTAAAACAGACCAGTAGGTTACTATATGAACTAATTAAAACAGACCAGTAGGTTACTGTATGAACTAATTAAAACAGACCAGTAGGTTACTATATGAACTAATTAAAACAGACCAGTAGGTTACTATATGAATTAATTAAAACAGACCAGTAGGTTACTATATGAACTAATTAAAACAGACCAGTAGGTTACTATATGAACTAATTAAAACAGACCAGTAGGTTACTATATGAATTAATTAAAACAGACCAGTAGGTTACTATATGAACTAATTAAAACAGACCAGTAGGTTACTATATGAACTAATTAAAACAGACCAGTGGGTTACTATATGAATTAATTAAAACAGACCAGTAGGTTACTATATGAACTAATTAAAACAGACCAGTAGGTTACTATATGAACTAATTAAAACAGACCAGTAGGTTACTGTATGAACTAATTAAAACAGACCAGTGGGTTACTATATGAACTGTTCATAAGGAACCGATGGTCTTGCGTCATCTTAACAACAGGGGTCGTTGTCCCAAAGGCGGGTCGTCTACTTATCGGTCTGCTGAAATCCAATACTGGGCGTTACAGTTTTGTCTGTATAAAATGCTGCCATAGATTGTTGAACTGACACGGTATTGGCAATATTATTTTCGTTGTCGATTCAGCAAAATATGTATCTTTTAAATGTTCGTCTCCAGTTGCAGGTAATGGATTCAATTTATTAACAAACACCCCGTTATTAATATAAATCCATTTTTGGCTCCATGAAGTATTTTAACAATGTGTTTGCCATCATCTTGTCTCTTTTCTTGTCTATCTTAGAAGAAAAATCTATAGCAACGTTTTGTTTTGACAACCCTGTAACGCCCAGTAATGAATACCAACAATCTTTTGTAATATCATATTATCTGTAGAACAATCCGTAGCTAGGTGCCTCGTTGATTATGAAGTCATGAATAATGACTTCATAAAGGTCGTTCCTACATTATTCTGTTCTCTGATCATCATTAAAGAACATCATGAATAAACACTTGTTTACTTGTTTCTTCTCTCCCTGTGTCTTGCTTCTCTCTCTATCAATTCAATTCAATTCAAGGGGTTTTATTAGCATGGGCAACATATGTTAACATTGACAAAGCAAGTGAGGTAGATAATATACAAAAGTGCAATAAACAATAAAAATTAACATTAAACATTACACATACAGAAATGTAAAAAGAACAAAGACATTACAAATGTCATATTATGTATATATACAGAAACGATGTACAATTGGTTAAAGTGCATCCCCGTCCCCATCCCCGTTCCCCATCCCCGTCCCCCGTCCCCGTCCCCCGTCCCCGTTCCCCGTCCCCCGTCCCCGTTCCCCGTCCCCCATCTCCGACCCCCGTCTCCGTCCCCCGTCCCCCGTCCCCGTCCCCCATCCCCGTCCCCCATCTCCGTTCCCCATCCCCGTCCCCCATCCCCGTCCCCCATCTCCGTTCCCCATCCCCGTCCCCCATCCCCGTCCCCGTCCCACATCCCCATTCCCCTTACCCGTTCCCCATCTCCGTCCCCATCCCCGTCCATCATCCCCGTTCCCCATCTCCGTCCCCCATTCCCGTCCCCCATCCCCGTTCCCCATCCCCGTCCCCCATCTCCGTCCCCCATCCCTGTTCCCCATCCCCGTTCCCCATCTCCGTCCCCATCCCCGTTCTATATCCCCGTCCCCCATCCCCCATCCCCGTTCCCCATCTCCGTCCCCCATCTCCGATCGTCGGTGAACTTACTAAATGAAATGAGAGTTTGACTGTGTTATAATTGGTTGCTTCTTGTGTAAATATTTTCTGTCTTGATTTTAATGATTTGTATCCGTCCCCCATCCCCGTCCCCATCTCTGGTCAAGGTAGGGAATACGGCTCTGGTCTAAAGTAGTGCACTATGTAGGGAATAGGGTGTGAGAAATGGATTAAGACGTTTGAAACTAAACACTGAAAACCACTTTCTTATTCTGTCACATTTCTACCCTACGTACTGACCAGCCCTCTGTTTCCTCTACCTGGTGATAACAGCCAATAGAGAAGCTCGGTTTCCAAGTGTTTCCTTCCTGATCTGTTTGACGGACAGGAACCACCACGATCGGAGCTCAGCCAGACAGTTCCTTGGCAACCAAACACACACATTAGACGCTCCTCAGCATATACACACACACACACACACACACACACACACACACACACACACACACACACACACACACACACACACACACACACACACACACACACACACACACACCGTGCATGGCTGAGTTTTTCACCCCGTACCATCTTCCCTGGGCCTGTGAGAGGACTGTGAGAGGACTACCAGGGCTGACTCCCCTAAAGGAATCCTCTGGAGTGTGGAGGAAGCAGGTAAGTGAAAACCTCCATTGATGATTTCTATCAAGAGGTAGGGATAGGAACTATGTGGATCAGTAAGCCTGCTAGGAACTCCTGAGATTGAGGTGATTCTGGGACACAGCAGCTAACATGCAGCCCAATGGCACACTCAGTGAGGTTAGGACTGTCCCACTGGGCACAAACGTCAATTCAATGTCTATTCAACGTTGGTTGAAACAACATTGATTCAGCCAGTGTGCGCCCAGTGCTGTGTGTGTGTGTCCATGTGTGTTTGTGTGTGTTTACTTCCATCACAAACACCTCAAATACATTCCCCAAGTCTCTAGCCACCCCCTTCCTCTCTTTACTTCCTGCCTCCGTCCTCTCTCTCTCTCTCTCTTTCTCTTTCTCTCTCTCTCTCTCTCTCTCTCTCCATTATTGTCCTCTCAGGTGAAGGCAGAGCCAAAGCCCCTCTCACGCTCTCCTTTGTCCTTTCTGCCCTCTCTCCTCCTCCCTCTCCTCCTCCCTCTATCCTCTCCACCCTCCCCAGAGCATCTCCTCCATGCCCAAAGCCCATAGTTTCCAGCAGTTTTTAGGCAGATCCCCAGCTCTGAGCGTGATGACAGACAGGGATGTTGATTTATGGTAGATAATCTGGTTTCACCCCCACGTCTGGCAGAATAGTCTCCTAACTGGATTAGGTTATACTGGTACCACTGACTGGTCTGGTCCTCCTCTCCAGTGATGTGGATGTGGATGGTACTGAAAACGAATTCTGAGAATCGTTTATCAAGCTCTATGGTACTGTAGACGTTGGGAATCGTTTGTCAAGCTCTATGGTACTGTAGACGTTGGGAATCGTTTATCAAGCTCTATGGTACAGTAGACGTTGGGAATCGTTTATCAAGCTCTATGGTACTGTAGACGTTGGAAATCGTTTATCAAGCTATATGGTACTGTAGACGTGGCTGGTACTGACAGCTAATGCTGGGAATCGTTTATCAAGCTCTACTTGCTCAAAACAATGAAATATACCCATGGGAGGGCAGAAAGTTTAACTTCTCTAGGTTAGGGTGCGGTATTTTCACATCCGGATGAAAAGCGTGCCCAAAGTAAACTGCCTGCTACTTAGGCCCAGAAGCTAGGATATGCATGTTAGTAGTATATTTGGGTAGAAAACACTCTGAAGTTTCTAAAACTGTTTGAATGATGTCTATGAGTATAACAGATCTTATTTGGCAGGCGAAACCCCGAGGACAAACCATCCAGGCAAATAATTTTTTGAGGTCACTCTCTTTGCAATGTGTTTTCAATGGGAATCTAGAATTCTAAGGCAGTTGCTTGCAGTTCCTATCGCTTCCACTGGATGTCAACAGTCTTTAGAAATTGGTTGATGTTTTTCCTTTGAGTAATGAAGAAGTAGCCCTGTTCAGAACGAGGGTCGAGTGAAGTGTACTGTTGTGGTTGAGGCGCGTGACCTGAAAGCACGCTCCACTTTGCTTTCCTCCGGTATTGAACACAGTTTATCCCGTCTTAAATTTTTGCGATTATTTACGTTAACCTCTTGGGGCTAGGTGGGACGCTAGCGTGCCACCCGTGGTGCACTCCATCAACAGCAGGTGCATTTCAAGAGCGGCAAATTTGAATCCAAATAAATGTCAAAATTCAAATTTTTCAAAAATACAACTATGTTACACCATTTGAAAGATAAACATCTCCTTAATCTAACCACGTTTTACGATTTCAAAAAGGTTTTACGGCGAAAGCATAAATTTAGAGTATGTTAGGACAGTACATTTACAAGAGTTGTGTGTAATGTTTTGTCAAGTCAAAGACAGGGTCACCAAAACCATAAAACCAGCTAAAATGATGCACTAACCTTTTACAATCTCCATCAGATGACACTCCTAGGACATTATGTTAGACAATGCATGCATTTTTAGTTCTATCAAGTTCATATTTATATCCAAAAACAGCGTTTTACTATGGCATTGATGTTGAGGAAATCGTTTCCCTCCAATAACCGGCAGTCAAGTCAGCGTAACAAATTAAATAATTAAAATTAGAAAACATTGGTAAAATATTATATTGTCATTTAAAGAATTATAGATTTACATCTCTTGAACGCAATCAACTTGCCAGATTTAAAAATAACCTTACTGGGAAATCACACTTTGCAATAATCTGAGCACTGCGCCCAGAAAAATACGCGTTGCGATACAGACTAGACGTCATGTTGGGGAGATCTAAAATCGAAAATACTATGTAAATAATCCATTACCTTTGATTCTCTTCATCAGATGTCACTTCCAGGTATCACAGGTCCATAACGAATGTAGTTTTGTTCAAAAAAGCTCATCATTTATGTCCAAAAATCTCCGTCTCGTTAGCACATGATGTAAGCCAGCCGGACTTCTCGTCATGAACGAGGGGAAAAAATATATTTCCGTTCGTTCAAACATGTCAAACGTTGTATAGCATAAATCATTAGGGCCTTTTTTAACCAGAACATGAATAATATTCAAGGTGGACGAATGCATACTCTTTTATAACGTATTGGAACGAGGGTACCCAACATGAACTCGCGCGCAAGGTGTCTAATGGGCCATCATCGTTCCATGGCTCTTGTTCGGTCAGATCTCCCTCCAGAAGACTCAAAACACTTTGTAAAGGCTGGTGACATCTAGTGGAAGCAATAGGAAGTGCCAAAATATTCCTAAACCCCTGTGTTTTTCAATGGGATAGGTTTAAAGTCAATACAACACATCAGGTATCCACTTCCTGTCAGAAAATGTCTCAGGGTTTTGCCTGCCAAATGAGTTCTGTTATACTCACAGACACCATTCAAACAGTTTTGGAAACTTTAGAGTGTTTTCTATCCATATATAATAAGTATATGCATATTCTAGTTACTGGGTAGGATTAGTAACCAGATTAAATCGGGTACATTTTTTTTATCCAGACGTGCAAATGCTGCCCCCTAGACCCAACAGGTTAAAAAATACCTAAAGTTGTATTAGGAAAGTTGTTTGAAATGTTTGGACAAAGATTACAGGTAACTTATGAGATATTTTGTAGTCATGTTGCGCGAGTTGTAACCGGTGTTTTTCTGGATCAAACGCGCCAAATCAACCCGCCTGGCAGGTTGAATTATGATTGTCTGTGTTTGTTTGGTGGGGTGCTATCCTCAGATAATCGCATGGTTTGCTTTCGCCGTAAAGCCTTTTTGAAATCTGACACGTTGGCTGGATTAACAACAAGTGTAGCTTTAATTTGGTGTATTGCATGTGTGATTCCATGAAAGTTTAATATTTATAGTAATTTAATTTGAATTTGGCGCTCTGCCATTTCACCGGATGTTGTCAAATCGATCCCGTTAACGGGATTTGTGTCATAAGAAGTTTTAACGTAGAAAGAGAGAAACAAATGAAGATAATGTTGTTGATAAATAGAGTCTGTTTCTGCATCCTACCTTTATAGTGAACTATTTATGACCAGGGCCTATAAGGGATAGGTTGCCACTTAGGACGGGACAGGGGGATAATCAAGAAGTCAGCTTTGGAGACAGTAGCAACATTGGGAGGACTATCCTTCTGAGGCAAGCCAAGGTTGCAGAGGTGAACCTGCAGGCTGAATGCTGATTGGCCGAAGGTGTTGATTGACAGGTCTCACCCCCAGTGGTTAGAAGTTCACGTTTGTTACTCTCCCCTCGAACCCGACCCAGCATTCTAAAACGTTGCCCTATAACTCCAAATTAGCATCTCTCCACCAAGCGATGGCAACAACAGCATTCACAAACATTCTATTCTGACACTCTAAACACCCTCGGTCGGCACTCAGAGTGGAATAATAAATAAATATTAAACAGGAAGTTACTTCCTATTGGATGCCTGGGGTGAACCTGAAGCTGCCTTTGTCCTCTAGCTCTCCCTAGGGTTTCTGGGAGGGCAGAGGTTAAACCGCTCTGCAGACGCTTAGTAAACGAGTCTCGCTGGCCGTTACGAAAAGAACACTGTGACTACGTTCCAAATCGCTCCCTATTCCTAAAATAGCACACTACTTTTAACCAGAGTCCCATCATCACTGTGGCTAGATGATGCCACTCAGGCTAACTATTTAATGTAGTATTTTCAGTCCTAAGACAAAAGCATGGCGGAATGGAGCCTAAAAAAAAAGCTTGGTGATTAAAAATTCCAAAATGATCAGCTCACACAAGCTGTTACATGGTTTGACTATTCAGTGACTATTAAAGGAACAACTGAAACTGAACACGACATAGGATTCTCTGCAGAGGCCAGATCAGAAGTGTATTGCAAACCAAGAGTTGGCTGATGCCATAAAGAGGAGGGTCACAGGGAGACAGAATCACACACACACACACACACACACACACACACACACACACACACACACACACACACACACACACACACACACACACACACACACACACACACACACACACACACACACACACACACATACACAGTATTTGAAAGCGTCATTGTTACTGCCCTTCTCCTTTTTCCATCCTCCCAGTTCTTTTTTGAAACAGTCTCCTATTTTCATGTGAAATTATTGTTTCAGTCGCCACAGCTTGCCTGGTTCCCATGGCAGCCGTTTGGAACGTTCAAGTGACGTCTTTGAAGACCTTCTTTTGTCAGGCAGGAAGTTAAATTGGGTGCTTTGACACTACATGTGAGACGTACATGTATTTTTATATATCTTTATATCTCTCACTTCCTGTACCTCCTGCTGTGAAAAGGTCACTTCCTGTACCTCCTGCTGTGAAAAGGACACCGATCCTGAAGAAGTTATTGATTCTGAAAGACAATAGCATGTAGTTAAAGGTGATTTAATGATACTGAAAAACAATAGTACTTTGTTAAAGGTTATTTAATGATACTGAAAAACAATAGTATGTAGTCAAAGGTGATTTATACTGAAAGACAATAGCATGTAGTTTAAGGTGATTTATACTGAAAGACAATAGTATGTAGTTAAAGGTGATTTATACTGAAAGACAATAGTATCTAGTTAAAGGTGATTTATACTGAAAGACAATAGTATGTCGTTAAAGGTGATGTAGTAACCAATTAAATAAAGGTAAAAAAATGTGTGTTTATCTTAATGAAGAGCACGAAACTGGTGTTTTCTTGAATTAGAAATATTCACATTCCCAAAACAACAAGTAGTGGCATGAATGTGATTATGCTAATTAATACCTGACTGTTTCCATGGATGTGATTATGCTAATTATTGCCTTAATGTTCCCATTAATGTGATTATGTTAATTCTTGCCTTAGTGTTTCCATGAATGAGTTTATGCTAATTATTGCCTTAATGTTTCCATGAATATGTTTATGCTAATTATTGCCTTAATGTTCCCATGATTGTGTTTATGCTAATTCCTGACTTAATGTTTCCATGAATGTGTTTATGCTAAGTCTTGTCTTACTGTTTCCATGAATGTGTTTAACCCTATTCCCATGGAGGATATATCACAGATAGAACCCTATTCCCATTGAGGGTACAGTGGCTTGCGAAAGTATTCACCCCCTTGGCATTTTTCCTATTTTGTTGCCTTACAACCTGGAATTAAAATAGATTTTTGGAGGGTTTGTATCATTTGATTTACACAACATGCCTACCACTTTGAAGATGCTAAATATTTTTATTGTGAAACAAACAAGAAATTACAGCTGCAGATTCTCAAGTGGATTGAGGTCTGGGCTTTGACTAGGTCATTCCAAGACGCTTAAATGTTTCCCCTTAAACCACTCGAGTGCTGCTTTAGCAGTATGCTTAGGGTCATTGTCCTGCTGGAAGGTGAACCTCTGTCCCAGTCTCAAATCTCTGGAAGACAAACAAGTTTCCCTCAAGAATTTCCCTGTATTTAGCGCCATCCATCATTCCTTCAATTCTGACCAGTTTCCCAGTCCCATCCCCATAGCATGATGCTGCCACCACCATGCTTCACTGTGGGGATAGTGTTCTCGGGGTGATCTGAGGTGTTTGTCACATCTGCTCCTGCTACGCCCTCTGGTGTTCATCTGGTGTCTTCTTGACCTGCAGTTACTCTCCCTGTACACTCTCTCCCTCTGTGTGTGATTGTGTGGTTGGGGACAGGTGTGCTGGAGTCAGAGCAGATCCCTACCAGCTGCAACTCGTTCCATAATCAAGACCTCTACAAATACTCAGTCCTGCCACTTCCACTCTGCCAGATCGTAATCTCTGCTCATGATTCTATCCATTTATTATTACTGAAGATCCTGTTACTCTGCTGTGCCTGTTTCCCTGCCTGACACCGTTTATCCTCTCATTGCAGTTTATCGCTCTGTCTCTGGCTCTTGTCTCCTGTTCCACATCTCACCACCCAACTACCTTGCTCTGGATTTTACTCACCACCACTACCTTGGATTCCCCTCGGGACCTGTTTACCCTGTTCTACTCAGCCAACTCCAACCTCAGTCTCCACATCTGTTTTTTCTGCAATTCATCCGAGCTACCCCGGATCTGCACTCCATATCTCTCTGTGCAACAATACATGTTTTGGTTCATTCATCCCTGTTTCCTCATCTGAGTCTGCTCTAAGGTTCCCCTGTGTCGCTCCGCTTAACAGTGTTGGGAAAAACATCCCCACAGCATGATGCTGCCACCATGCTGCACTGTGGGGATGATGATCTTGGGGTGATGGGAGGTGTTGGGTTTGCACCAGACATAGTTTTCCTTGATGTACAAAAAGTAATATTTTAGTTTCATCTGACCAGAGTACCTTCTTCCATATGTTTGGGGAGTCTCCCACATGCCTTTTGGCAAACACCAAACATGTTTGCTTGTTTTTTTCTGGCCACTCTTCCATAAAGCCCAGCTCTGTGGAGTGTACAGCTTAAAGTGGTCCTATGGACAGATACTCTAATCGCCGCTGTGGAGCTTTGCAGCTCCTTCAGGGTTATCTTTGGTCTCTTTGTTGCCTCTGATTAATGCCCTCCTTGCCTGGTCTGTGAGTTTTGGTGGGTGGCCCTCTCTTGGCAGGTTTGTTGTGGTGCCATATTCTTTCCATTTTTTAAAAATGGATTTAATGGTGCTCTGTGGGATGTTCAAAGATCTTATTTAGGTGCTTCATATCAAACAGGGTGAACACATATGCATGCACCACTTTTCCGTTTAAATATACTGCTAAAAAAAATAAAGGGAACACTTAAACAACACATCCTAGATCTGAATTAAATAAATAATCTTATTAAATACTTTTTCCTTTACATAGTTGAATGTGCTGACAACAAAATCACACAAAAATAATCAATGGAAATCCAATTTATCAACCCATGGAGGTCTGGATTTGGAGTCACACTCAAAATTAAAGTGGAAACCACACTACAGGCTGATCCAACTTTGATGTAATGTCCTTAAAACAAGTCAAAATGAGGCTCAGTAGTGTGTGTGGCCTCCGCGTGCCTGTATGACCTCCCTACAATGCCTGGCCATGCTCCTGATGAGGTGGCGGATGGTCTCCTGAGGGATCTCGTCCCAGACCTGGACTAAAGCATCCGCCAATTCCTGGACAGTCTGTGGTGCAACGTGGCGTTGGTGGATGGAGCGAGACATGATGTCCCAGATGTGCTCAATTGGATTCAGGTCTGGGGAACGGGCGGGCCAGTCCATAGCATCAATGCCTTCCTCTTGCAGGAACTGCTGACACACTCCAGCCACATGAGGTCTAGCATTGTCTTGCATTAGGAGGAACCCAGGGCCAACCGCACCAGCATATGGTCTCACAAGGGGTCTGAGGATCTCATCTCGGTACCTAATGGCAGTCAGGCTACCTCTGGTGAGCACATGGAGGGCTGTGCGGCCCCCCAAAGAAATGCCACCCTACACCATGACTGACCCACCGCCAAACCGCTAATGCTGGAGGATGTTGCAGGCAGCAGAACGTTCTCCACGGCGTCTCCAGACTCTGTCACGTCTGTCGCGTGCTCAGTGTGAACCTGCTTTCATCTGTGAAGAGCACAGGGCGCCAGTGGCGAATTTGCCAATCTTGGTGTTCTCTGGCAAATGCCAAACGTCCTGCACGGTGTTGGGCTGTAAGCACAACCCCCACCTGTGGATGTTGGTCCCTCATACCACCCTCATGGAGTCTGTTTCTGACCGTTTGAGCAGACACATGCACATTTGTGGCCTGCTGGAGGTCATTTTGCAGGGCTCTGGCAGTGCTTCTCCTGCTCCTCCTTGCACAAAGGCAGAGGTAGCGGTCCTGCTGCTGGGTTGTTGCCCTCCTACGGCCTCCTCCACGTCTCCTGATGTACTGGCCTGTCTACGCTGACAGACACAGCAAACCTTCTTGCCATAGCTCGCATTGATGTGCCATCCTGGATGAGCTGCACTACCTGAGCCACTTGTGTGGGTTGTAGACTCCGTCTCATGCTACCACTAGAGTGAAAGCACCGCCAGCATTCAAAAGTGACCAAAACATCAGCCAGGAAGCATAGGAACTGAGAAGTGGTCTGTGGTCACCACCTGCAGAACCACTCCTTTATTGGGGGTGTCTTGCTAATTGCCTATAATTTCCACCTGTTGTCTATTCCATTTGCACAACAGCATGTGAAATTTATTGTCAATCAATGTTGATTCCTAAGTGGACAGTTTGATTTCACAGAAGTGTGATTGACTTGGAGTTACATTGTGTTATTTTAGTGTTCCCTTTATTTTTTTGAGCAGTGTATATATATATTTTTTAAATAAGTACAATTTTTCATTTAACTTCACCAATTTGGACAATTTAGTGTATGTCCATTACATGATATCAGAATAAAAATATATTTTAATTACAGAAAGAGAAAGAGAGATGGACAGAGAGAAAGAGGCAGATGGACAGAGAGAGACAGATGGACAGAGAGAAAGAGACAGATGGACAGAGAGAAAGAGAGAGATGGACAGAGAGAGAAAGATGGACAGAGAGAGAAAGATGGACAAACAGAAAGAGAGAGATAGATAGATGGAGAAAGAGAGACAGAAAGTAAGAGATACAGAGAGAGAGAGATAGATGGAGAGTGAGAGACAGAAAGTAAGAGATACAGAGAGAGAGAGATAGATGGAGAGAGAGAGAGAGAGAGAGACAGATGGGCAGAGAGAGACAGATGGACAGAGACAGATGGACAGAGAGAGACAGATGGACAGAGACAGATGGACAGAGAGAAAGAGAGAGATGGACAGAGAGAAAGAGACAGATGGACAGAGACAGATGGACAGAGAGAAAGAGAGAGATGGACAGAGAGAAAGAGAGAGATGGACAGAGAGAGAAAGATGGACAGAGAGAGAAAGATGGACAAACAGAAAGAGAGAGATAGATAGATGGAGAAAGAGAGACAGAAAGTAAGAGATACAGAGAGAGTGAAAGATGGAGAGAGAGACAGAAAGTAAGGGATACAGAGATAGAGATAGATGGAGAGAGAGAGAGAGAGAGAGACAGATGGGCAGAGAGAGACAGATGGACAGAGACAGATGGACAGAGAGAGACAGATGGACAGAGACAGATGGACAGAGAGAAAGAGAGAGATGGACAGAGAGAGAAAGATGGACAGAGAGAGAAAGATGGACAAACAGAAAGAGAGCGATAGATGGAGAAAGAGAGACAGAAAGTAAGAGATACAGAGAGAGAGATAGATGGAGAGAGAGAGACAGAAAGTAAGAGATACAGAGAGAGAGATAGACAGGTAGAGGGAGAGTACAGATTGTAATCTGCAAGGCATGTGTATTTCAGGAAATCTGTCTCACGACAGAAACATATAGATGATGTTCAAAGTTCGCAGCCTAAATTGCACTTAATCGTCAGGGGCTCATTTTCCATTTCAAACAGGAAGAGCTCTGGCGTTTTCCTGGAGAATAGAGGAGGGAGAGATGGAGGGATGGGAGGTAGGAGAGGAGAGGAGAGGAGGGAGAGCTAGAGTCAGAAGAGACAGGCCCTCGAGCCGCTGCCAAAAATGGTTTAGTCTGTCCCTAAGCAGAGGGACAGTCTCACCACACACACAGACACAGACACAGCCTGCATTGAGGGACGTCTGTAGGGTAACATGACAGATGTGATGTGGTCGCCGCTTGCCTGTTGGAGACAAGGGCTGCCTTCTAAATAGCACCCTAACCCCTATATAGTGCACTATGTTTTACCAGAGTCCACCAAATGTAGTGCACTATGTAGGGAATAGGGTGCCATTTTGGAACTCGAAAATACACATAATGGGAGACGACGTTTGAAAAGAAAAGTCAATAAATTGAAAAATTATAAACCCAATTTAATGAATCGCTAATGGTAGCCCGGCCTGGTCTCTCCAGCTAGCGCCACGGTTACCCGTAATGGTGACGGTTGCCAGGATACCACTTCCTGTAATGCACTGCGCTAATTATTGTGGATTAATAACAAGACAGCTTATGAAGAGAGGGAGAGACAGAGGTAGAGAGGGAGGGAGAGAGAAAGAGAGCGAGATATGGAGATATAGAGAAAGTGGGGGATAGAGAGAGAGGGAGAGAGAAAAAGAGCAAGAGAGAGATATAGATAAGAGGAAGTCAGAAAATAGACAGAGAGAGAGAGAAGAAGAAGAGAGAGAGAGACAGAGAAAGAGCAAGAGACAGAGAAAGAGAGAGAGAGACAGAGAGACAGAGAGAGAGAGAGAGAAAGAGAGAGAGAGAGAGACAGAGAGAGAGAGAGAGAGAGAGAGAGAGAGAGACAGAGAGAGAGAGCGAGAGAGAAAGAGAGACAGAGACAGAGAGAGAGAACGAGAGAGAGAGAGACAGAGAGACAGAGAGAGAGAGACAGAGAGACAGAGAGAGAGAGAGAGAGAGAGAGAGAGAGAGAGAGAGACAGAGAGAGAGAGAAGAAGAGAGCAGGATTCCAGTCATGTGTGGATGCAGCAACAGTACTGTACTTTCTGACTTACAAGGTGTTTGGTGAGAAGAGACTGACATGGACAAGACATGAATGGATGATTCTTCCTTGTCCTCATTATGTAGTTTTACAAGGTGTTTGATGAGAAGAGACTGACATGGACTAGACATGAATGGATGATTCTTCCTTGTCCTCAGTATGTAGTTTTACAAGGTGTTTGGTGAGAAGAAACTGACATGGACTAGACATGAATGGATGAATCTTCCTTGTCCTCAGTATGTAGTTTTACAAGGTGTTTGGTGAGAAGAGACTGACATGGACTAGACATGAAGGTACATGTTTATACTCCCTCCTGCTCTCACAGTCACTGTGATGGTTTAGGTCAGGAATATACAGAATACAGAATATAATACAACTTTATTGACCATATGTTACAGAGAACAATGGACATTTGTGTTCTGCTCTGTTCTCAATGTGGAGAACACATTTAAAGGCCTGTGGTGTATTCAAGTGAAACACCTGGAGAAAGCAATTAAAGGCCTGGGGTGTATTCAGGTGAAACACCTGGAGGGGTAGGCAACTCCTGTCCTGGAGGACCACAGCCACTTCCTGGTTTTAATGGAACCAACCTGGAAGACCAGGCATGTTGAATTCAGCCAATCAATGATTTGATCAATTATCTCTGTTGGTCAGGTGTTGCACCTAGTTGGAACAGGGTTGTCTACATTTCTATGCAAACTTTCTAGAACATTTTTCCTTTTTCCTTTATTTAACTAGGCAAGTCAGTTAAGAGTAAATTCTTATTTTCAATGGCACCCTAGGAACAGTGGGTTAACTGCCTTGTTCAGGGGCAGAACAACAGATTTGTACCTTGTCACCTCGGGGATTCAATCTTGCAACCTTTCGGTTACTAGTCCAACGCTCTAACCACTAGGCTACGCTGCCGCCCCACTGTGGCCTTTGGGTCGTGTTCACAATGAAAGGGAAAGGGGGATACCTAGTCAGTTGTACAACATTCAACATTCAACTGAAATGTGTCTTCTGCATTTTTAACCCAACCTCTCTGAATCAGAGATGTGCAGGGGGCTGCCTTAATCGCCATCCACATCTTCGGCGCCCAGGGAACAGTGGGTTAACTGCCTTGCTCAGGGCCCGGATTACAGTGGGTTAACTACCTTGCTCAGGGCCCAGGGAACAGTGGGTTAACTGCCTTGCTCAGGGCCCGGGGAACAGTGGGTTAACTGCCTTGTTCAGGGCCCGGGTAACAGTGGGTTAACTGCCTTGTTCAGGGCCCGGGGAACAGTGGGTTAACTGCCTTGCTCAGGGCCCAGGGAACAGTGGGTTAACTGCCTTGCTCAGGGGCAGAACGACAGATTTTTACCTTGTCAGCTCGGGGATTCGATCCAGCAACCTTGCGGTTACTGGCCCAACACTCTAACCACTAGGCTACCTGCTGCACCAATGGAAAACGCTCATTTGTACCCCCCCCCCCGTCTGTTTCAAAACGTTTAGTACTGAACAAGGCCCCGTGGTCTGAGCTGAGCGGAGCAGTGTGTGTTGAGTGGAACAGAGAGAGCTTCCAGGCACTGTTAGTAAACAGACCTTCTATTTGCCTTTCCTTCAGCAACACACACACACACACACACACACACACACACACACACACACACACACACACACACACACACACACACACACACACACACACACACTGATAGACACACACACACTGATAGACACACACACACTGATAGACACACACACTGATAGACACACAAACACACTGCCGTGTCTGCCAGACAGTTCATAAGCTCAGCCACATCCCGTTAGAAGGGCTTTTCTTTTTTCCAGATGGTCAGTTTCATCTCTCTGCTCCCAGTAGCGTGAATATACAAACATAGTTTATACATAGTGTCTTTGTGTGTGTGTGTGTGTGTGTGTCTGTGTGTCTTTGTGTGTGTGTCTTTGTGTGTGTGCGTGTGTCTTTGTGTGTGTGTGTGTCTTTGTGTGTGTGCCTTTGTGTGTGTGTGTGTCTGTGTGTCTTTGTGTGTGTCTTTGTGTGTGTGTGTCTTTGTGTGTGTGTGTGTGTGCCTTTGTGTGCCTTTGTGTGTGTGTGTGTGTGTGTGTGTGTGTGTGTGTGTGTGTGTGATGAGGGCATCAGGGCATACCTCTGAATCCTGTGGAACAGAACATTTCTATTAGACAGAGATAGATCATCTCCAATGGACTGATGAATGATCAATAGAAGATGAAGGTTATTTACCTCTCTCTCTCTCTCTCTCTCTCTCTCTCTCTCTCTCTCTCTCTCTCTCTCTCTCTCTCTCTCTCTCTCTCTCTCTCTCTCTGTGTCTCTGTGTCTCTGTGTCTCTGTGTCTCTCTCTCTCTCCTTCTTCTCTTTCTCTGACTTTGAAATGAATAGTCTTCCACTTGGTTTAACCCGTCTCTTTCCAATTTCTGTCTGTCAACTCTCATTTCCGAAAACAAAGGGATGAATAAAGGAGTGGAAGAAGGGAACAACAGGAGAGGAGTAGATCAGGAGAGGACACTACCTGTGGAATTCCCCTTCCGTCTCTTTTGAGATTCCTTTCAAACGTCACTGACTGTGTCTGTGTCTGAAACGGAACCCTGTCTCCTCTTTAGTGTCTTCTAGAAGTCTGAGAACATGTGCAGTGTGAAGACATGTACACTACCTGTTACGTTTCATATAATGTGGTTTCCGCTATACAGCGTTCGTCCTAGGTACTACTTTATGTTGTTACCGTGGAACCTAGAGCATTGATACTTACTGAGTACTGCGCCCACGTGCAAGAATGCACTGTGCTTGAAGTTGAGTTTGAAAGATAAAGTCATGTCAATGTTATCTCTGTTTTATGAATCATTTATCACTGTTTGTGCAGTAGTAAGAACACAACAGTAAATCCTTGTCAAACATCCTTTTTTTGCTCAGAGATTGTTAAACAAATCTCTGGGTGCACGTGTGTGTGGACATTTTCCTGTGTTCTTGTGTGCGAGCGTGTGTGTGTTTATGATATCTGTGTATGGTGTGTGTGTGTGTGTGTGTGTGTGTGTGTGTGTGAGTGGTGTGTGTGTGTGTGTGTGTGTGTGTGTGTGTGTGTGTGTGTGTGTGTGTGTGTGTGTGTGTGTGTGTGTGTGTGATTGTTAAATGATTTCCACAAGGTCAATAGAGATGACGTTGTCTGCCCTTGAGTTCATCCTTTATGTGGTTTGAATAGAGAACTAGCCATTACAGACAGAAGGTCAGGAACCCACACACTCAACGCTGCAGCACAAAAACATTTTTACTGGCTCAGAAATAATGTTAACCTTAGAGATGTAGAGAGGCCTTTGGTGACTAGTTACAGTACATAGAGGTAGATAGAGGCCTTTGGTGACTAGCTACAGTACATAGAGGTAGATAGAGGCCTTTGGTGACTAGCTACAGTACATAGAGGTAGATAGAGGCCTTTGGTGACTAGCTACAGTACATAGAGGTAGATAGAGGCCTTTGGTGACTAGCTACAGTACATAGAGGTAGATAGAGGCCTTTGGTGACTAGCTACAGTACATAGAGGTAGATAGAGGCCTTTGGTGGCTAGCTACAGTACATAGAGGTAGATAGAGGCCTTTGGTGACTAGCTACAGTACATAGAGGTAGATAGAGGCCTTTGGTGACTAGACACAGTACATAGAGGTAGATAGAGGCCTTTGGTGACTAGCTACAGTACATAGAGGTAGATAGAGGCCTTTGGTGACTAGCTACAGTACATAGAGGTAGATACGACTCAATTTACAATCTAGAGGAGGCGAATTGTTTCCTGGATCAGACTTTTGGGAAATCTGTCAAATTTTTTTTTTTATGTTGATAAGTTTGTGAGGTTAGCTGTGATGTTACAGAAGACGGTGGGGTTAGACCAGTTGAGTGAGAAGAAGCGTTTTTTCTTGAGAAAACGTGTTACTGCTGTCATGGCAGTAAAAGGTAGTGGGAAACGTGGTCAGGTTGAGAGAACATTAAAACAACGATGATCAAGCCTCACAGGGTGTTTTTTTCTCTTTGTCTGGTTTCTTCTGCTTTTCCTTTCTCAAATCAAATCAAATGTTATTGGACACATACACATGGTTAGCAGGTGTTAATGCGAGTGTAGCGAAATGTTTGTGCTTCTAGTTCCGACCATGCAGTAATATCTAACAAGTAATCTAACAATTTCACAACAACTAATTAATACACACAAGTGTAAAGGAATGAATAAGAATATAAACATATAAATATATGGATGAGCGATGGCCGAGTAGCATAGGTAAGATGCAGTAGATGGTATAGAGTACAGTATATACATATGAGATGAGTAATGTAGGGTATGTAAACATTATTTAAAGTGGCATTGTTTAAGTGACTAGTGATACATTTATTACATCCAAATGTTAATTATAAAAGTGGCTAGAGATGAGTCAGTATGTTGGCAGCAGCCACTCAATGTTAGTGATGGCTGTTTAACAGTCTGATGGCCTTGAGATAGAAGCTGTTTTTCACTCTCTCAGTTCCAGCTTTGATGCACCTGTACTGACCTCGCGTCCTGGATGATAGCTGGGTGAACAGGCAGTGGCTCGGGTGGTTGTTGTCCTGGATGATAGCTGGGTGAACAGGCAGTGGCTCGGGTGGTTGTTGTCCTGGATGATGGCTGGGTGAACAGGCAGTGGCTCGGGTGGTTGTTGTCCTGGATGATAGCTGGGTGAACAGGCAGTGGCTCGGGTGGTTGTTGTCCTGGATGATAGCTGGGTGAACAGGCAGTGGCTCGGGTGGTTGTTGTCCTGGATGATGGCTGGGTGAACAGGCAGTGGCTCGGGTGGTTGTTGTCCTGGATGATGGCTGGGCGAACAGGCAGTGGCTCGGGTGGTTGTTGTCCTGGATGATGGCTGGGTGAACAGGCAGTGGCTCGGGTGGTTGTTGTCCTGGATGATAGCTGGGTGAACAGGCAGTGGCTTGGGTGGTTGTTGTCCTGGATGATGGCTGGGTGAACAGGCAGTGGCTCGGGTGGTTGTTGTCTTGGATGATAGCTGGGTGAACAGGCAGTGGCTCGGGTGGTTGTTGTCCTGGATGATGGCTGGGTGAACAGGCAGTGGCTTGGGTGGTTGTTGTCCTGGATGATAGCTGGGTGAACAGGCATTGGCTCGGGTGGTTGTTGTCCTGGATGATCTTTTCTATATGGAGGTACTAAGGGTAGGTTCTCTCAGTATTAACGGGGGACGGGACAGGAATAAGAGGGCTTGGCTATTAGAAGTAATAAAACAGAAAACGCTTAATGTAGTTTTTCTACAGGAGACACATAGTGATGAGGCTAATGAGGTTGACTGGGGTATGTGGTGGGAGGGACAGCATATACTCAGTCATGGTACTAATTTCAGTGCTGGGGTGGCTATTTTGTTTTCCTCAGGCTTAGGGGTGACTGTGGTATCTACAACAGAGATTGTTAAGGGTCGGGTTTTATTGGTCAAGGCAGATGTTATGGTTTTACATTTTATTTTTTAAATGTTTATTCTCCTAATGAGGGTACAGAGCATATTGCTGTATTTGATCAAATAAAGGAAACCTGAAGACAGTGTGACCAAGGGGGGTGTATGGTTTTAGGGGGGGACTGGAAGTGTACAGTGGATTTTACTGTTGATCACACTGCTGAAGAACCTCACCTGTGGTCAGCTACCTGTCTGTCTGGTCTATGAGCTGAGCTTTCTGATGTGTGGAGAGTCAGGAATGCAACAGTTAGGTAGTACACATGGTTAACAGTTAATGAAGGTGGTGTCGGTGCAGCAAGGTTAGACAGGTGGTATGTATCTGATCACTACTGTAGTAGGGTTGGAAGGTTAGACAGGTGGTATGTATCTGATCACTACTGTAGTAGGGTTGGAAGGTTAGACAGGTGGCATGTATCTGATCACTACTGTAGTAGGGTTGGAAGGTTAGACAGGTGGTATGTATCTGATCACTACTGTAGTAGGGTTGGAAGGTTAGACAGGTATCTGATCTCTACTGTAGTAGGGTTGGAAGGTTAGACAGGTTGTATGCATCTGATCTCTACTGTAGTAGGGTTGGAAGGTTAGACAGGTTGTATCTATCTGATCTCTACTGTAGTAGGGTTGGAAGGTTAGACAGGTTGTATGTATCTGATCACTACTGTAGTAGGGTTGGAAGGTTAGACAGGTTGTATCTATCTGATCACTACTGTAGTAGGTGGGTTGGAAGGTTAGACAGGTTGTATGTATCTGATCACTACTGTAGTAGGGTTGGAAGGTTAGACAGGTTGTATCTATCTGATCTCTACTGTAGTAGGGTTGGAAGGTTAGACAGGTTGTATCTATCTGATCTCTACTGTAGTAGGGTTGGAAGGTTAGACAGGTTGTATCTATCTGATCTCTACTGTAGTAGGGTTGGAAGGTTAGACAGGTTGTATGTATCTGATCACTACTGTAGTAGGGTTGGAAGGTTAGACAGGTTGTATCTATCTGATCTCTACTGTAGTAGGGTTGGAAGGTTAGACAGGTTGTATGTATCTGATCTCTACTGTAGTAGGGTTGGAAGGTTAGACAGGTTGTATGTATCTGATCTCTACTGTAGTAGGTTGGAAAGTTAGACAGGTTGTATCTATCTGATCTCTACTGTAGTAGGGTTGGAAGGTTAGACAGGTGGTATGTATCTGATCTCTACTGTAGTAGGGTTGGAAGGTTAGACAGGTGGTATGTATGTATCTGATCACTACTGTAGTAGGGTTGGAAGGTTAGACAGGTGGTATGTATCTGATCTCTACTGTAGTAGGGTTGGAAGGTTAGACAGGTTGTATGTATCTGATCACTACTGTAGTAGGGTTGGAAGGTTAGACAGGTTGTATCTATCTGATCTCTACTGTAGTAGGGTTGGAAGGTTAGACAGGTTGTATGTATCTGATCACTACTGTAGTAGGGTTGGAAGGTTAGACAGGTTGTATCTATCTGATCTCTACTGTAGTAGGGTTGGAAGGTTTGACAGGTTGTATGCATCTGATCTCTACTGTAGTAGGGTTGGAAGGTTAGACAGGTTGTATGTATCTGATCTCTACTGTAGTAGGTTGGAAGGTTAGACAGGTTGTATCTATCTGATCTCTACTGTAGTAGGGTTGGAAGGTTAGACAGGTTGTATGTATCTGATCACTACTGTAGTAGGGTTGGAAGGTTAGACAGGTTGTATCTATCTGATCTCTACTGTAGTAGGGTTGGATGGAAGGTTAGACAGGTGGTATGTATCTGATCTCTACTGTAGTAGGGTTGGAAGGTTAGACAGGTGGTATGTATCTGATCACTACTGTAGTAGGGTTGGAAGGTTAGACAGGTGGTATGTATCTGATCTCTACTGTAGTAGGGTTGGAAGGTTAGAGAGGTGGTATGTATCTGATCTCTACTGTAGTAGGGTTGGAAGGTTAGACAGGTGGTATGTATCTGATCACTACTGTAGTAGGGTTGGAAGGTTAGACAGGTTGTATGTATCTGATCACTACTGTAGTAGGGTTGGAAGGTTAGACAGGTTGTATGTATCTGATCACTACTGTAGTACGGTTGGAAGGTTAGACAGGTGGTATGTATCTGATCACTACTGTAGTAGGGTTGGAAGGTTAGACAGGTGGTATGTATCTGATCTCTACTGTAGTAGGGTTGGAAGGTGGTATGACAGGTGGTTAGACAGGTGGTATGTATCTGATCTCTACTGTAGTAGGGTTGGAAGGTTAGAACAGGTGGTATGTATCTGATCACTACTGTAGTAGGGTTGGAAGGTTAGACAGGTTGTATGTATCTGATCACTACTGTAGTAGGGTTGGAAGGTTAGACAGGTTGTATGTATCTGATCACTACTGTAGTACGGTTGGAAGGTTAGACAGGTGGTATGTATCTGATCACTACTGTAGTAGGGTTGGAAGGTTAGACAGGTGGTATGTATCTGATCTCTACTGTAGTAGGGTTGGAAGGTTAGACAGGTGGTATGTATCTGATCTCTACTGTAGTAGGGTTGGAAGGTTAGACAGGTGGTATGTATCTGATCTCTACTGTAGTAGGGTTGGAAGGTTAGACAGGTGGTATGTATCTGGTCACTACTGTAGTAGGGTTGGAAGGTGTGACATCACTCCTGTGGGTTTCTCTGATCACCATATTGTTACTGTTGATATTCACTTGTTCTGTCCACGTAGGTACCTTATTGGTACTTCAATGTTAAATTGTTACATGATGATATGTTTTGTGGAAACGTTTTTGTTGTTTTGGGGAAAATTGAGAGTTACAAAAGGGAATTTTGAGTCCTTGAGACAATGGTGGGAGGTTGGGAAGGCCCAAATACAATTGTTTTTGTCAACAGAATACTGCTCTGTCTTGAATTGAAGTTGAAGAGACTATCAGGGCCCTTGAACAGGACATCAAATCTATTAAATTGAAGTTGCACACTCAGAATGACCCTGGACTAGCTATGAACTTACAAGACAAGAGACATGAACTGAGGTAGTTTCTACATGAAAGAGTGAAGGGTGCCTTGATTAGGTCTCGTTTTTCTACCCTCAAGGATATGGAGGCTCCTAGCGCTTTTTTCTATCCACTAGGACAGTGGACATTACAACGCAAACAAATGGTCTGCCTTCGTCTCCCTGATGGGAAGGTGACCACGGATGACAGTGAAATGCCCCAACATGCCGTGGATTTCTACTCTGCCCTCTATAAGGAGGAGGATTGTAATTCTCTGTGTACTGAACAGTTGTTACACGATCTTCCTCAATTGTGCCCTGACCAGAGAGCTGCTTTAGACTCTGTCATTACTCTGCAGGAGCTGTCCACAGCAGTTACACAGCTCTCATCAGGCCCCTGGCATCGATGGTTTACCATCTGAGTTCTATAAGGGGGGGGTCTGTTGGTGGGGGGATTTTTATGAAGTGGTCTGTGAATCATTTCATGAGGGTTCTCTTCCTGTTAACGTGCTGTTCTTTCTTTATTGCCAAAAAAGGGGGGATTTGGCTCTTCTATTAAATCTACGACCTGTTCCATTGCTGTGTGCAGAATATAAAATGATCTCTATGTGTCTCTCAAACAGGTTGAAAGAATATCTGGGGCTGTTTGTCCACAAGGACCAGTCTTCCTGTTTACCTGACCGCTCTATTGTTGATCACTTGTTTCTAATAAGAGATGTTTTAGACATTTTGTAAACTGTCTGATGTGAATGTGGGTTTACTTTCTTTGGATCAGGAGAAGCCTTTTGACCGTGTGGACCACCAGTACTTATTCAAAACAATGAAAGCCTTTGGGTTTGGGGATGTTTTAGTCTTGAATGAGTTTACTGTATGCTGGGGCCTCATGTATGGTGAAGGTGGGTAGAGTTTCTCCATCCATAGGGGTGTCCATAGGGGTATTAGGCAGGGATGCCCAATTTCAGGGCAGTTATATTGTCTGGCACTTGAACCAATGCTTTGTTTTTTAAGAGCGAGGCTTACTGGTTTCTCTGTGCCAGGGGTTATGAAGGGTCCCACGATAGCACTGTCTGTGTATGCAGATGATGTGACCGTTTTTATTACAGGGGATGTTAAGGTTCTCTCAAACGCTCTAAAGGTGTATGAGGGGGCCTCCTCAGCTGGAGTCAATTGGGGAAAGAGTGAATCGCTGTGGGCAGGTCAGCTTCAGATAGGGTCCACTCCACGGTTACCAGGGGGATTCAGATAGGGTCCACTCCATGGTTACCAGGGGGGATTCAGATAGGGTCCACCCCACAGTTACCATGGGGGCTTCAGATAGGGTCCACTCCACGGTTACCAAGGGGGCTTCAGATAGGGTCCACCCCACGGTTACCAGGGGGGCTTCAGTGGGGCAGAGATGGGATGAAGACTTTGGGGGGTTTTCTAGGCTCTGATGTCTTTCAGAAAAATAACTGTGAGGATGTAGTGGAGAAAGTGTGTGCCAGATTGTCAAGGTGGAAATAGGTGCTACCCCAGCTGTCTTACAGAGGAAGGGTGCTGGTAGCCAATAATCTAGCTGCCTCTACCCTGTGGCACAGACTAATGATTTTACAGCCACCGAGGGGCCTGATACAAGAGCTTCAGAGGACCCTTGTCAATTTATTTTGGTCTGGACAACATTAGATTAAAGCTGCAGCCCTGTAGCTGCCCCTACACGAGGTGGACAAGGGCTGGAGGACATTTCATCCAGGATCATGGCTTTCTGGCTTCAAGCAGCCCAGAGACTGTTGTACAGTGACGGTTCTAGCTGGGTGGATACAGCCGACACAGTGATGAGGAGAGCGGGCTGTTTGGGCTTAGACAAGCACCTTTTCCTCTTAAAGCTGGAGGGGTGTGATTTGTCTGGCTTGACTCCATTTTATGAGTCTGTTAAGCAGGCTTGGAGAGTTTTTGTCATGTCCCGTAAGGCCGGCACGCCACCAGGGATGTGACTTTTTGAAGAGACTCTTTTTTACAACACTGCCATCCAGTCCCGTGCTCTGGGTTCAGCCAGCCTACGTTCATGCCTGTTAGTTGTGGGGTGTACCAAGCTGGGTCACCTGATGAGGAGCAGGAGCAGATTGTTGGAGGAGCTGGGAGACCTGGGAGACCTGGGAGACCTGGGAAACCCGGAAGACCAGGGAGACCTGGGAGACCTGGGAGACCTGGGAGATCTGGGAGATCTGGGAGACCTGGGAGACCTGGGAGACCTGGGAGACCTGGGAGACCTGGGAGACCTGAGAGATCTGGGAGACCTGGGAGACCTGGGATACCTGGGAGATCTGGGAGACCTGGGAGACCTGGGAGACCTGGGAGACCTGGGAGACCTGGGAGACCTGGGAGACCTGGGAGACCTGAGAGATCTGGGAGACCTGGGAGACCTGGGAGACCTGGGATACCTGGGAGATCTGGGAGACCTGGGAGACCTGCAGACCCGCGGATACGATCATCTCGCCTACTGAGGAAGGTCCTAGATGAGGTCTGTGATTCCTTGCCAGGACTTCATAGGCAGTATGTGACTGATACTTCCTGATTCTGATCGGTGGACGGAGGGTCTGATGATGTGTTCCCTGTGCTGAATGTTAGTGCTGCGGTGGGGGCATTAGAGGAGGACAGAAGGTCTGATGATGTGTTCCCTGTGCTGAATGTTAGTGCTGCGGTGGGGGCATTAGAGGAGGACAGTGGGTCTGATGATGTGTTCCCTGTGCTGAATGTTAGTGCTGCGGTGGGGGGCATTAGAGGAGGATGGAGGGTCTGGATGATGTGTTCCCTGTGCTGAATGTTAGTGCTGCTGCTGGGGCATTAGAGGAGGACAGAGGGTCTGTATGATGTTTTCCCTGTGCTGAATGTTAGTGCTGCGGTGGCGGCATTAGAGGAGGACAGTGGGTCTGATGATGTGTTCCCTGTGCTGAATGTTAGTGCTGCGGTGGGGGGCATTAGAGGAGGACGGAGGGTCTGGATGATGTGTTCCCTGTGCTGAATGTTAGTGCTGCGGTGGGGGCATTAGAGGAGGATGGAGGGTCTGGATGATGTGTTCCCTGTGCTGAACGTTAGTGCTGCAGTGGGGGCATTAGAGGAGGACGTGGGGATGCTGCTTTCCCTCCATACCCCGGAGCTGGGGGAGTTCAAGGCGGTGGGAAAGAAGGCCATGTACATAATATGTTTAAAAGTGTCCCGTGCTACTTCCCTGGAGAACGTCAAATTGACGAGGTGGTTGGGGGTTGTTTGGTCCAGGCGCCTCCCAAAAGGCTTTTGGCGGACTTTATACAAACTGCCTATTGAAAAGAGGACAGCTGACCTCTGATGGAGGATAATATATGGAGCCATAGCCACCAATATGCATCTGGTACTGCTGGACCCTCCTGTTGAGGAGGGGTGTCCATTCTGTGCTGAGTCTGACACTCTGGAACATATGTTCTTACAGTGTCCCAGGTTGGTCAGGATGATTGACCTGATCACTAGCTGGTTCTCAGCTCTGGGAGAGGTTTTCTCTTCACAACAGTTTATATTTGGGCTAAAGTACAGGTTTAGTCGAAGGGGTGTAGTTATTTTGCTTAATTTTGTGTCAGGGGGCAGCTAAATAAGCAATATGGAAGACATGAAAGAACAGTATTCGGGGAAAGGGGTCTGTTGATGTGCTGGGAATGCTGGAGGAAATGTTGGCAGCGAGACTGAGGGTTGTTTGCCTCTTACAAAATGGTTAATAATATTGATCTGTTCATGAGTATATGGGGTATTCAGAGGATGTTGTGTTTAGTTACTGTGGAGGAAGATTTGGTGTTGTGTTTTTAATTGATGTTTAACCATGGTTTTGTTTGAGTGTTTATCATTTTGTGGGGTCCCAGACCCAGTAAAGGTTATTTAAAACTCGAATTCTCTCTCTCTCTCTCTGTCTGTCTGTCTCTCTGTCTGTCTGTCTGTCTGTCTGTCTGTCTGTCTGTCTGTCTGTCTGTCTGTCTGTCTGTCTGTCTGTCTGTCTGTCTGTCTGTCTGTCTGTCTCTCTGTCTCTCTGTCTCTCAAAAACATGTGAAATATTATTTTTATTCAGCTGATTGTACCTATCCCAGTCTCATCACTGAACTGGCTGTAGTCTTGAACTTGGTCTACAACAGGGAAGCTATAGTCTTGAGGCAGGTCTACAGCAGGGAAGCTATAGTCTTGAGGCAGGTCTACAACAGGGAAGCTGTAGTCTTGAGGCTGGTCTACAACAGGGAAGCTATAATCTTGAGGCAGGTCTACAACAGGGAAGCTGTAGTCTTGAGGCAGGTCTACAACAGGGAAGCTGTAGTCTTGAGGCTGGTCTACAACAGGGAAGATATAGTCTTGAGGCAGGTCTACAGCAGGGAAGCTATAATCTTGAGGCAGGTCTACAACAGGGAAGCTGTAGTCTTGAGGCAGGTCTACAACAGGGAAGCTGTAGTCTTGAGGCAGGTCTACAACAGGGAAGCTGTAGTCTTGAGGCTGGTCTACAACAGGGAAGCTATAATCTTGAGGCAGGTCTACAACAGGGAAGCTGTAGTCTTGAGGCAGGTCTACAACAGGGAAGCTGTAGTCTTGAGGCTGGTCTACAACAGGGAAGCTATAATCTTGAGGCAGGTCTACAACAGGGAAGCTATAGTCTTGAGGCTGGTCTACAACAGGGAAGCTATAGTCTTGAGGCAGGTCTACAGCAGGGAAGCTGTGGTCTTGAGGCAGGTCTACAGCAGGGAGGCTGTGGTCTTAAGGCTGGTCTACAGCAGGGAAGCTGTAGTCTTAAGGCTGGTCTACAGCAGGGAAGCTGTAGTCTTAAGGCTGGTCTACAGCAGGGAAGCTGTGGTCTTAAGGCTGGTCTACAACAGGGAAGCAGTGGTCTTAAGGCTGGTCTACAGCAGGGAAGCTGTAGTCTTGAAGTAGGTCTACAGCAGGGAAGCTGTAGTCTTGAGGCAGGTCTACAGCAGGGAAGCTATCATCCCTAAATGAAGATGCCGTGATCAATGGAACAGAACCATCTTGAGCTACTTAGCCATTATTTGGCCGTTCTGGATGTTATTAAAGACGTTGTCCCAAATGGCACTCTTTTCGTTATATGGTGCACTACGTTGGACCAGAGCCCTATGGGGACCTGGTAAAAGGTAGTGCACTACATAGGGAATAGGGTGCCATATTGGGATGCACAATAGTGTCCTTTAGTCGTTTACCGCAGGGTTCAAACTGATGATATTTATATTAGGGTGTGTAATGGACGATCTCTTTTACTACCGTACGATGATAACACTTTATAACACACCACAGATGCATTCATTCACTGCTGATTTCACAAAGACAACACACACACACACACACACACACACACACACACACACACACACACACACACACACACACACACACACACACACACACACACACACACACACACACACACACACACACACACAAAACGCTACCAACCATGTCAAGGACATGAGAAGCACTCAGAGAAAGAGAGAAGGAGCGAAAAACGGAGAGATAGTTGAGAGGAGAGAAAGAGAGACACACAGGAGAGGGGAGGGAGGGTGACAGAGAGGGAGAGAGGGAGGGAGAGAGAGAGAGAGAGAGAGAGAGAGAGAGAGAGACGAGAAAATCATAGAGAGGGGAGGGAGAGTGAGGAAGAGAGGGAGAGAGAGGGAGAGAAAGAGAGACACACAGGAGAGGGAGGGAGAGTGAGTTAGAGCAGAGATCCTTAGTAAATGATAGAGATGGAAAAGAAGTTCAACAAATGGTCAGACAGGCCACTTCCTGTAAAGGAATCTCTCAGGTTTTGACCTGCCATTTGAGTTATGTTATACTCACAGACACCATTCAAACAGTTTTAGAAAATTTAGGGTGTTTTCTATCGATATGTAATAAGTATATGCATATTCTAGTTACTGAGTAGGAGTGGTAACCAGATTAAATCGGGTATGTTTTTTATCCAGCCGTGTCAATGCTGCCCCCTAGCCCTAACAGGTTAACGAGAGTCTTGTCTTTAAATGGCTGTAAAATAGTCATATGTTTGAGAAATTGAAGTAATAGGATTTTTAAGGTTTTGAAAATCGCGCCACAGGATAGCAGTGGCTGTTACGTAGGTGGGACGAATTCGTCCCGCCTAGCCTAAAGAGGTTAAAATAAACTTGGTAGCAAAACAAACCTCCCTGTTATAATGAACCATGTAACAACACAAACCTCCCTGTTATAATGAACCATGTAACAACACAAACCTCCCTGTTATAATGAACCATGTAGCAACACAAACCTCCCTGTTATAATGAACCATGTAACAACACAAACCTCCCTGTTATAATGAACCATGTAATAACACAAACCTCCCTGTTATAATGAACCAAGTAACAACACAAACCTCCCTGTTATAATGAACCATGTAATAACACAAACCTCCCTGTTATAATGAACCATGTAACAACACAAACCTCCCTGTTATAATGAACCATGTAGCAACACAAACCTCCCTGTTATAATGAACCATGTAGCAACACAAACCTCCCTGTTATAATGAACCATGTAACAACACAAACCTCCCTGTTATAATGAACCATGTAACAACACAAACCTCCCTGTTATAATGAACCATGTAGCAACACAAACCTCCCTGTTATAATGAACCATGTAACAACATAAACCTCCCTGTTATAATGAACCATGTAACAACACAAACCTCCCTGTTATAATGAACCATGTAACAACATAAACCTCCCTGTTATAATGAACCATGTAACAACACAAACCTCCCAGTTATAATGAACCATGTAACAACACAAACCTCCCTGTTATAATGAACCATGTAGCAACACAAACCTCCCTGTTATAATGAACTATGTACCATCACAAACCTCCCTGTTATAATGAACCATGTAGCAATACAAACCTCCCTGTTATAATGAACCATGTAACAACACAAACCTCCCTGTTATTGTGAACCATGTAACAACACAAACCTCCCTGTTATAATGAACCATGTAGCAACACAAACCTCCCTGTTATAATGAACCATGTAGCAACACAAACCTCCCTGTTATAATGAACCATGTAACAACACAAACCTCCCTGTTATAATGAACCATGTAACAACACAAACCTCCCTGTTATAATGAACTATGTACCATCACAAACCTCACTGTTATAATGAACCATGTAACAACATAAACCTCCCTGTTTAATGAACCATGTAACAACACAAAACTCCCTGTTATAATGAACCATGTAACAACATAAACCTCCCTGTTATAATGAACCATGTAACAACACAAACCTCCCTGTTATAATGAACCATTTAACAACACAAACCTCCCTGTTATAATGAACCATGTAACAACATAAACCTCCCTGTTATAATGAACCAAGTAACAACACAAACCTCCCAGTTATAATGAACCATGTAACAACACAAACCTCCCTGTTATAATGAACCATGTAGCAACACAAACCTCCCTGTTATAATGAACCATGTAACAACACAAACCTCCCTGTTATAATGAACCATGTAACAACACAAACCTCCCTGTTATAATGAACCATGTAGCAACACAAACCTCCCTGTTATAATGAACCATGTAACAACACAAACCTCCCTGTTATAATGAACCATGTAATAACACAAACCTCCCTGTTATAATGAACAATGTAACAACACAAACCTCCCTATTATAATGAACCATTTTGCACCATCACACACACGTTTGCGTTTCTCCCCCACTGTGCAGTCTACATGACCCTGACGCCAGCGACTCAAACACAATGTCAGATATAATTGAGTCAAAAGGCTGTTTTCACAAGCAATTACAGTGGGGTGAGGTGTGTGTGTGGTGTGATGTGTGTGTGGTGTGGTGAGTGTGTCCATGCGTGCGTACGACGGCTGGCCGGTGTGTGTGTGTGTGTGTGTGTGTGTGTGTGTGTGTGTGTGTGTGTGTGTGTGTGTGTGTGTGTGTGTGTGTGTGTGTGTGTGTGTGTGACGGCTGGCTTGTGTGTGTGTGTGTGTGTGTGTGGGGGGGGGGGGGGGGGGGGTGGCTGCGCTGTCAATAACAGCCCATTAAAATGAACACAGCATAATTACTGGCCCTATTATCCTTCATGGGACCAACAGAGACTGGTTACTTCCCAAATGGCACCCTCTTCACCCATAGGGCCCTGGTCAAAAGTAGTGCACTATATAGGGAATAGGGGACCGTTTGGGAGGCAGACTGTAATTGGCTCCCTAACTACCCAGATGTGCAGATAGCCAATAGAATTGATTGTCCTTGCTGAGTGGAGTGGGAGTACGGAGGTGTTTTGATTTAAACAGGGTTCCATCTAAACCTATAGGAAGTTCCATGTTCAATCGATTCCCGAGGTGTTTTAATGAGTGTACTGTCGGCTTTACTGCAAGCCTCTGACCTTCACATCTCTGATCCTGTTTCAGTTCCTATTCTGTGGTGACATGTAGTGTTCAGGTTCAGTCAATTCCAAGGTGTTCTGACGCTCACTGTCATTGTCCTGACCGACGCAGAAAACTGCTGTTGTCACTTTTCAAACAATGCACTGAGTGCTGACATACTAATGTATATTCTGAATGAAATAAACCACACACCAGATCATTTCTAAACCTGTTCTGATCTAATCCTATTCTGATCTAATCTGATTCTGATCAAACCTATTCTGATCTCAACCTATTCTGATCAAACCTATTCTGATCTAATCCAATTCTGATCTAAACCGATTCTGATCTAATCCTATTCTGATCTAATCCGATTCTGATCTAATCCGATTCTGATCTAAACCTATTCTGATCAAACCTATTCTGATATAATCCTGTTCTGATCTCAACCTATTCTGATCTAAACCTATTCTGATCAAACCTATTCTGATCTAATCCTATTCTGACCTAATCCGATTCTGATCAAACCTACTCTGATCTAATCCTATTCTGATCTAAACCTATTCTGATATAATCCTATTCTGATCTCAACCTATTCTGATCTAATCCTATTCTGATCTAATCCGATTCTAATCTAAACCTATTCTGATCAAACCTATTCTGATCTAATCCTACTCTGATCTCAACCTATTCTGATCAAACCTATTCTGATCTAATCCTATTCTGATCAAACCTATTCTGATCTAAACCTATTCTGATCTAATCCTATTCAGATCTAAACCTATTCTCATATAATCCTATTCTGATCTCAACCTATTCTGATCTAAACCAATCCTGATCAAACCTATTCTGATCTAAACCTATTCTGATCTAAACCTATTCAGATCTAAACCTATTCTCATATAATCCTATTCTGATCTCAACCTATTTTGATCTAAACCTTTTCGGATCTAAACCTATTCTGATCGAAACCTATTCTGTAACCTATTCTGATCTAAGCCTATTCTGATGTTAACCAACTCTGATCTAAACCTATTCTGATCTTAACCTATTCTGATCTAATCCTATTCTTATCTAATCCTATTCTGATCTAATCCTATTCTGATCTAGTCCTATTATGGTACCTATTCTGATCTAATCCTATTCTGATCTAATCCTATTCTGATCTAATCCTATTATGGTACCTATTCTGATCTAATCCTATTCTGATCTAATCCTATTCTGATCTAATCCTATTCTGATCTAATCATATTATGGTACCTATTCTTATCTAATCCTATTCTGATCTAATCCTATTATGGTACCTATTCTGATCTAATCCTATTCTGATCTAATCCTAATCTGATATTCTGTGGTGCCATCTCTAAAACAGTAATGGTTTCTGGAGTCAGATGTAGTGTCTGCTGTCCTGGCAGTTCTAGCTATCTGCTGGTGTGGCACGTGACCTATGTGTGTGTGTGTGTGTGTGTGTGTGTGTGTGTGTGTGTGTGTGTGTGTGTGTGTGTGTGTGGTGAGGTGACTAGTGACGTACTGTATGGTACTGTAGGAGCAGTATTTATACCTTTATGTTGACTCATTATTTCTGTTCTAAACTCACTGTCAACATCTACAGAGGAAGTGTGATAAATGACACCATTTTCCCTGTATAGGACAATACTTCTTACCTGAGCCCCATGGGTGACAAATGCCATGACCCTGGTCATCGTTCTAAACATGGAGACACGTCAACCAGGCTCCGTATAATACAGAGGTCATGACCCTGATCATCGTTTTAAACATGGAGACACGTCAACCAGGCTCCGTATAATACAGAGGTCATGACCCTGGTCATCGTTCTAAACATGGAGACACGTCAACCAGGCTCCGTATAATACAGAGGTCATGACCCTGGTCATCGTTCTAAACATGGAGACACGTCAACCAGGCTCCGTATAATACAGAGGTCATGACCCTGGTCGTCGTTCTAAACATAGAGACACGTCAACCAGGCTCCGTATAATACAGAGGTCATGACCCTGGTCATCGTTCTAAACATGGAGACACGTCAACCAGGCTCCGTATAATACAGAGGTCATGACCCTGGTCATCGTTCTAAACATGGAGACACGTCAACCAGGCTCCGTATAATACAGAGGTCATGACCCTGGTCATCGTTCTAAACACGGAGACACGTCAACCAGGCTCCGTATAATACAGAGGTCATGACCCTGGTCATCGTTCTAAACATGGAGACACGTCAACCAGGCTCCGTATAATACAGAGGTCATGACCCTGGTCATCGTTCTAAACATGGAGACACGTCAACCAGGCTCTGTATAATACAGAGGTCATGACCCTGTGGTCTTTCCGTGGTCTTTCCTTGGTCTTTCCTTGGTCTCACTGTGGTCTTTCCGTGGTCGTTCAGTGGTCGTTCCGTGGTCTTTCCGTGGTCTTTCCGTGGTCTTTCCGTGGTCTTTCCGTGGTCTCACTGTGGTCTTAATGTGGTATGGCGCTCAGTGCACGCCGTCAGTATAGCACATGTACTGTAAGCTGCTGTATAGAGGCTTAGCAGTTTCAACATCTTACGTTGCAAATGATTCTACCTGAAAGCCTGTTAGTCTCACCACTCTGAGGTAGCACGCTAGCAGCCGTCGCACAAACAATAGAAAAGAGATTACAGGAGTAATGCTTTTATGGTTGAAGAGGAGAGGGTTGTGTCCAAAATGGAACCCTATTCCCTGCTTAGTGCACTACTTTTGACCAGGGCCCTGTAGTAGTGCACTATATAGGGACATAGAGCGCCATTTGGGACTCAGCCTTAGTGTTGTCTCTCTGACACTGGTGTTCAACACCCGGAGAGAATGAACAGATTAGAGAAGGTAAGGACGCGTTAATACTTTCATCTCATAAAGGGAATGAGTGTTGACCTTGATGAAGACAGGGAGCTAAATGAGTAGAGGATTAATAAAGGAGGAGTGACAGGATGTAGAGCTGTGGTTCCTCTCCTCTGCTGCCCCTGATCCTGTCTGTCTGTCTGTCTGTCTGTCTGTCTGTCTGTCTGTCTGTCTGTCTGTCTGTCTGTCTGTCTGTCTGTCTGTCTGTCTGTCTGTCTGTCTGTCTGTCTGTCTGTCTGTCTGTCTGTCTGTCTGTCTCTCCTCTCTCTGTGTCTCTGTGTCGCTCTCTCTGTCTCTCTCTCTCTGTCTCTCTCTCTCTCTGTGTCTCTCTCTCTCTCTCTCTCTGTCTCTCTCTCTCTCTCTCTGTCTCTCTCTCTCTCTCTGTCTCTCTCTCTGTGTCTCTCTCTCTCTGTGTCTCTCTCTCTCTATCTCTCTGTGTCTCTCTCTCTCTGTCTCTCTGTCTCTCTCTCTCTCTCTCTCTCTGTCTCTCTCTGTGTCTCTCTCTCTGTGTCTCTCTCTGACTCTCTCTCTCTCTCTCTCTTTCTTATGTTTCTGGAACAGTACAGTGTATCTGTGATTATGTGTGTTTACTGTGTTAAATTGATCAGTGGATTGTATCAGGATTCAGGGTCCGGCAGTGAAATTGGCCATCATATCAACGAAACCCTGTTAATGTTACTTTCGTGACACACTTTGATCAGACCACAAATCCAGCTACAAAACTAGGCCAAACCCTCAACCTGTTAGGGCTAGGGGGCAGTATTGACACGGCTGGATAAAAAAACATACCCGATTTAATCTGGTTACCACTCCTACCCAGTAACTAGAATATGCATATACTTATTACATATGGATAGAAAACACCCTACATTTTCTAAAACTGTTTGAATGGTGTCTGTGAGTATAACAGAACTCATTTGGCAGGCAAAACCCTGAGACATTTTCTGACAGGAAGTGGATACCTGATGTGTTGTATTACCTTTAAACCTATCCCATTGAAAAACACAGGGTCTGAGGAATATTTTGGCACTTCCTATTGCTTCCACTAGATGTCACCAGCCTTTACAAAGTGTTTTGAGTCTTCTGGAGGGAGATCTGACCGAACAAGAGCCATGGAACGATGATGGCCCATTAGACACCTGGCGCGCGAGTTCATGTTGGGTACCCTCGTTCCAATACGTTATAAAAGAGTATGCATTCGTCCACCTTGAATATTATTCATGTTCTGGTTAAAAAAGGCCCTAATGATTTATGCTATACAACGTTTGACATGTTTGAACGAACGGAAATATATTTTTTCCCCTCGTTCATGACGAGAAGTCCGGCTGGCTTAGATCATGTGCTAACAAGACGGAGATTTTTGGACATAAATGATGAGCTTTTTTGAACAAAACTACATTCGTTATGGACCTGTGATACCTGGAAGTGACATCTGATGAAGAGAATCAAAGGTAATGGATTATTTACATAGTATTTTCGATTTTAGATCTCCCCAACATGACGTCTAGTCTGTATCGCAACGCGTATTTTTCTGGGCGCAGTGCTCAGATTATTGCAAAGTGTGATTTCCCAGTAAGGTTATTTTTAAATCTGGCAAGTTGATTGCGTTCAAGAGATGTAAATCTATAATTCTTTAAATGACAATATAATATTTTACCAATGTTTTCTAATTTTAATTATTTAATTAGTGGTGCTGACTTGACTGCCGGTTATTGGAGGGAAACGATTTCCTCAACATCAATGCCATAGTAAAACGCTGTTTTTGGATATAAATATGAACTTGATAGAACTAAAAAGGCATGCATTGTCTAACATAATGTCCTAGGAGTGTCATCTGATGGAGATTGTAAAAGGTTAGTGCATCATTTTAGCTGGTTTTATGGTTTTGGTGACCCTGTCTTTGAATTGACAAAACATTACACACAACTCTTGTAAATGTACTGTCCTAACATACTCTAAATTTATGCTTTCGCCGTAAAACCTTTTTGAAATCGTAAAACGTGGTTAGATTAAGGAGATGTTTATCTTTCAAAGGGTGTAAAATAGTTGTATGTTTGAAAAATTTGAATTTTGACATTTATTTGGATTCAAATTTGCCGCTCTTGAAATGCACCTGCTGTTGATGGAGTGCACCACGGGTGGCACGCTAGCGTCCCACCTAGCCCATAGAGGTTAAAGATTTGGGACTCTTTTGGCAACAAAAATATATACCTCAAAACCTATATATATATATATATATATCTCAATCTTATTCTTGTTTTTCCTTTCAGTGTTTTTCACATTCTAACAGGGGTGATGGTAACGGGATGACCGTAACAGGGGTGACCGTAACAGGGGTGACGGTAGCGGGGTGACCGTAACAGGGGTGACGGTAGCGGGGTGACCGTAACAGGGGTGACGGTAGCGGGGTGACCGTAACAGGGGTGACGGTAACGGGGTGACCGTAACAGGGGTGACCGTAACAGGTTTGACCATTTCATCTAAAATCAGCCATAAATCCCCTTGTGACGGGGGAATGGAAGCTTGTTGTGGTAAACATGGAGTGTCTATCTATGGGTAACATGGTTGACGTGCTATGCTTGACCCACACAGTTTCCCACCACACAACACCAGGAAATGGCAAACAAGAGTAGAACAAGCTCACCTGCTCCGACTTGACTCAGACTTGACTCAGACTTGACTCAGACTTGACTCAGACTTGACTCCGACTTGACTCCGACTTGACTCCGACTTGACTCCGACTTGACTCTGATTTGACTATTAGGTGTTCAGTTGTACCTTTTGAAATGTAAATATTTCAAAAGAAATTGTTTCACCACATTGAAACAAGAGTTCAGTTCACGTAACAGTGTTGGACCTTAACCTGTTGGGTCTAGGGGGCAGCATTTGCACGTCTGGATAAAAAAAATGTACCCGATTTAATCTGGTTACTAATCCTACCCAGTAACTAGAATATGCATATACTTATTATATATGGATAGAAAACACTCTAAAGTTTCCAAAACTGTTTGAATGGTGTCTGTGAGTATAACAGAACTCATTTGGCAGGCAAAACCCTGAGACATTTTCTGACAGGAAGTGGATACCTGATGTGTTGTATTGACTTTAAACCTATCCCATTGAAAAACACAGGGGTTTAGGAATATTTTGGCACTTCCTATTGCTTCCACTAGATGTCACCAGCCTTTACAAAGTGTTTTGAGTCTTCTGGAGGGAGATCTGACCGAACAAGAGCCATGGAACGATGATGGCCCATTAGACACCTGGCGCGCGAGTTCATGTTGGGTACCCTCGTTCCAATACGTTATAAAAGAGTATGCATTCGTCCACCTTGAATATTATTCATGTTCTGGTTAAAAAAGGCCCTAATGATTTATGCTATACAACGTTTGACATGTTTGAACGAACGGAAATATATTTTTTCCCCTCGTTCATGACGAGAAGTCCGGCTGGCTTACATCATGTGCTAACGAGACGGAGATTTTTGGACATAAATGATGAGCTTTTTTGAACAAAACTACATTCGTTATGGACCTGTGATACCTGGAAGTGACATCTGATGAAGAGAATCAAAGGTAATGGATTATTTACATAATATTTTCGATTTTAGATCTCCCCAACATGACGTCTAGTCTGTATCGCAACGCGTATTTTTCTGGGCGCAGTGCTCAGATTATTGCAAAGTGTGATTTCCCAGTAAGGTTATTTTTAAATCTGGCAAGTTGATTGCGTTCAAGAGATGTAAATCTATAATTCTTTAAATGACAATATAATATTTTACCAATGTTTTCTAATTTTAATTATTTAATTTGTCACGCTGACTTGACTGCCGGTTATTGGAGGGAAACGATTTCCTCAACATCAATGCCATAGTAAAACGCTGTTTTTGGATATAAATATGAACTTGATAGAACTAAAAATGCATGCATTGTCTAACATAATGTCCTAGGAGTGTCATCTGATGGAGATTGTAAAAGGTTAGTGCATCATTTTAGCTGGTTTTATGGTTTTGGTGACCCTGTCTTTGAATTGACAAAACATTACACACAACTCTTGTAAATGTACTGTCCTAACATACTCTAAATTTATGCTTTCGCCGTAAAACCTTTTTGAAATCGTAAAACGTGGTTAGATTAAGGAGATGTTTATCTTTCAAATGGTGTAACATAGTTGTATTTTTGAAAAATTAGAATTTTGACATTTATTTGGATTCAAATTTGCCGCTCTTGAAATGCACCTGCTGTTGATGGAGTGCACCACGGGTGGCACGCTAGCGTCCCACCTAGCCCATAGAGGTTAAAATGAGGGACAGACGTAAATGATTCACTATGAATCACATGACATAAATCATCATCTACAGAAATGACTTTGTTAAAGCAACAAAAATAACTTGGGCTTTACAAGGACGGTAAAAAACCTGGAGAAAGTTTGCAGTTGAGTGTGTTAAAATCTTGCTTGAAGTCCGAGAGGGAGCACAGAGGCTCACAATGCAGAGTCTTGGCTCTTTAGCATGTCTTTATTCATATATATATAAAAATATATATTTATTGAATTCTCCATTTGGTCGATATTAAAGGGCAATTCATTTGATATAACAAGCTTTTAAAACTCAATATTGGTGCAAAATTTCGACTTGAAATATAAAAGTGACGCAAACCGAAATCATTTGGTGAAACGACTCTGATTCTCTGATGGTTCCATTCCAAGCTGATCCTGTCTCATAATATTCCTGGTGATATAAACCTTGGATTATTATTCTGTTGCTAGGCTACAATCCAATGTCTTGGACATTATTTGGGTTACCTCAAACATCATAACTTCAAGCTGCTAGTGTTTTTGAATTTTCATACTCTTGAAAAACTAAAATACTGTATGTGGTAGGGTTTAACAGTGAGGTTGGCCAATCAGTAGGGTTTAACAGTGAGGGACTGAGGTTGGCCCAGCGGTAGGGTTTAACAGTGAGGGACTGAGGTTGGCCCAGCAGTAGGGTTTAACAGTGAGGGACTGAGGTTGGCCCAGCAGTAGGGTTTTACAGTGAGGGACTGAGGTTGACCCAGCAGTAGGGTTTAACAGTGAGGGACTGAGGTTGGCCCAGCGGTAGGGTTTAACAGTGAGGGACTGAGGTTGGCCCAGCAGTAGGGTTTAACAGTGAGGGACTGATGTTGACCCAGTGGTAGGGTTTAACAGTGAGGGACTGAGGTTGGCCCAGCGGTAGGGTTTAACAGTGAGGGACTGAGGTTGGCCCAGCAGTAGGGTTTTACAGTGAGGGACTGAGGTTGACCCAGCGATAGGGTTTTACAGTGAGGGACTGAGGTTGGCCCAGCAGTAGGGTTTAACAGTGAGGGACTGATGTTGGCCCAGCGGTATGGTTTTACAGTGAGGGACTGAGGTTGACCCAGCGGTAGGGTTTAACAGTGAGGGACTGATGTTGGCCCAGCGGTAGGGTTTTACAGTGAGGGACTGAGGTTGATCCAGTGGTAGGGTTTTACAGTGAGGGACTGATGTTGACCCAGTGGTAGGGTTTTACAGTGAGGGACTGATGTTGGCCCAGCGGTAGGGTTTTACAGTGAGGGACTGAGGTTGGCCCAGCAGTAGGGTTTTACAGTGAGGGACTGAGGTTGACTCAGCGGTAGGGTTTTACAGTGAGGGACTGAGGTTGACCCAGCGGTAGGGTTTAACAGTGAGGGACTGATGTTGACCCAGCAGTAGGGTTTTACAGTGAGGGACTGATGTTGACCCAGTGGTAGGGTTTTACAGTGAGGGACTGATGTTGACCCAGTGGTAGGGTTTAACAGTGAGGGACTGATGTTGACACAGCGGTAGGGTTTAACAGTGAGGGGGAAACAATGCAGAACAGATTGTTCTTGTCCAGAGGGAGGCCTTTTTCTTTACAAGTGGAGAATAAAGAGCCGGTGAAATGTACGTTTGTTTACAAAAGAAAATAAACTTTACATAGCAACAAGGAACATAAACTAAATCAACTACAAACATGTTCAAAAGCAAACAAAGCATCATACCTGAAAAACCACGCATCATGCCTGAAAAACCCAGCATCATGCCTGAAAAACCCAGCATCATGCCAGAAAAACCCACATCATGCCTGAAAAACCCACTGCATGCCTGAAAAACCCAGCATCATGCCTGAAAAACCCAGCATCATGCCTGGAAAACCAGCATCATGCATGGAAAACCCAGCATCATGCCTGAAAAACCCAGCATCATACCTGAAAACCCAGCATCATACCTGAAAACCCAGCATCATGCCTGGAAAACCAGCATCATACTTGAAAACCCAGCATCATACCTGAAAACCCAGCATCATGCCTGAAAAACCCAGCATCATACCTGAAAACCCAGCATCATACCTGAAAACCCAGCATCATGCCTGAAAAACCCAGCATCATACCTGAAAAACCCAGCATCATACCTGAAAACCCAGCATCATGCCTGAAAAACCCAGCATCATACCTGAAAAACCCAGCATCATACCTGAAAACCCAGCATCATACCTGAAAACCATCAAAGGACCGAGATTTAAATGCGCTACGCATAATGCAATTGACCAATGGGAAACCCTTACACATATCTGGTCAATTAACATTCAACACATATGAAATACTGTGCATACATACAGATAATACATATTTATACCAGCAGAAATGTAACTGTGTTAAAAACATGCTTCAGAGCATACTATCTGGGATATAAACATGTCTATCCTCTGGGATAAGAACATAGATACCATCTGGGATGTAAACACGTCTATCCTCCGGGATAAGAACATAGATACCATCTGGGATATAAACACGTCTATCCTCCGGGATAAGAACATAGATACCATCTGGGATGTAAACACATCTATCCTCTGGGATAAGAACATAGATACCGTCTGGGATGTAAACACGTCTATCCTCTGGGATAAGAACATAGATACCATCTGGGATGTAAACACGTCTATCCTCTGGGATAAGAACATAGATACCATCTGGGATGTAAACACGTCTATCCTCCGGGATAAGAACATAGATACCATCTGGGATGTAAACACGTCTATCCTCCGGGATAAGAACATCGATACCATCTGGGATGTAAACACGTCTTTCCTCCGGGATAAGAACATAGATAACATCTGGGATGTAAACACGTCTTTCCTCTGGGATAAGAACATAGATACCATCTGGGATATAAACACGTCTATCCTCTGGGATAAGAACATAGATACCATCTGGGATGTAAACACATCTATCCTCTGGGATAAGAACATAGCTACCATCTGGGATGTAAACATGTACGTCCCCCGGGATAAGAACATCGATACCATCTGGGATGTAAACACGTCTATCCTCTGGGATAAGAACATAGATACCATCTGGGATGTAAACACGTCTATCCTCCGGGATAAGAACATAGATACCATCTGGGATGTAAACACGTCTATCCTCTGGGATAAGAACATAGATACTATCTGGGATATAAACACGTCTATCCTCTGGGATAAGAACATAGATACCATCTGGGATGTAAACATGTCTATCCTCCGGGGTAAGAATATAGATACCATCTGGGATATAAACACGTGTATCCTCTGGGATAAGAACATAGATACCATCTGGGATATAAACACGTCTATCCTCCGGGATAAGAACATAGATACCATCTGGGATGTAAACACGTCTATCCTCCGGGATAAGAACATAGATACCATCTGGGATATAAACACATCTATCCTCCGGGATAAGAACATAGATACCATCTGGGATATAAACACGTCTATCCTCTGGGATAAGAACATAGATACCATCTGGGATGTAAACACGTCTATCCTCCGGGATAAGAACATAGATACCATCTGGGATGTAAACACGTCTATCCTCCGGGATAAGAACATAGATACCATCTGGGATGTAAACACGTCTATCCTCCGGAATAAGAACATAGATACCATCTGGGATGTAAACACGTCTATCCTCCGGGATAAGAACATTGATACCATCTGGGATATAAACACGTGTATCCTCTGGGATAAGAACATAGATAACATCTGGGATATAAACACGTCTATCCTCCGGGATAAGAACATAGATACCATCTGGGATGTAAACACGTCTATCCTCCGGGATAAGAACATAGATACCATCTGGGATATAAACACATCTATCCTCCGGGATAAGAACATAGATACCATCTGGGATATAAACACGTCTATCCTCTGGGATAAGAACATAGATACCATCTGGGATGTAAACACGTCTATCCTCCGGGATAAGAACATAGATACCATCTGGGATGTAAACACGTCTATCCTCCGGGATAAGAACATAGATACCATCTGGGATGTAAACACATCTATCCTCTGGGATAAGAACATAGATACCATCTGGGATGTAAACATGTACGTCCCCCGGGATAAGAACATCGATACCATCTGGGATATAAAAACGTCTATCCTCTGGGATAAGAACATAGATACCATCTGGGATGTAAACATGTCTATCCTCCGGGATAAGAACATAGATACCATCTGGGATATAAACACGTGTATCCTCTGGGATAAGAACATAGATACCATCTGGGATGTAAACACGTCTATCCTCTGGGATAAGAACATAGATACCATCTGGGATGTAAACACGTCTATTCTCCGGGATAAGAACATAGATACCATCTGGGATATAAACACGTCTATCCTCCGGGATAAGAACATAGATACCATCTGGGATGTAAACACGTCTATCCTCCGGGATAAGAACATAGATACCATCTGGGATATAAACACATCTATCCTCCGGGATAAGAACATAGATACCATCTGGGATATAAACACGTCTATCCTCTGGGATAAGAACATAGATACCATCTGGGATGTAAACACGTCTATCCTCCGGAATAATAACATAGATACCATCTGGGATGTGAACACGTCTATCCTCCGGGATAAGAACATAGATACCATCTGGGATGTAAACACGTCTATCCTCCGGGATAAGAACATAGATACCATCTGGGATGTAAACACGTCTATCCTCCGGGATAAGAACATAGATACCATCTGGGATGTAAACACGTCTATCCTCCGGGATCAGAACATAGATACCATCTGGGATGTAAACACGTCTTTCCTCCGGGATAAGAACATAGATACCATCTGGGATGTAAACACGTCTATCCCCTGGGATAGGAACATAGATACCATCTGGGATGTAAACACATCTTTCTTCTGGGATAAGAACATAGATACCATCTGGGATGTAAACATGTACGTCCCCTGGGTTAGCTACTACCATACTACCATTCATTAAGGAGGGGAAAGGTGGATATCTAGCCTGTTGCATATTCAACCGAAATGTGTCTTCTGCATTTTAACCTCCAACCCCTCTGAACTACACTCTCGAACACTCCCCATTTATCTGACCAGGAAATGAACTGAACCCTGTTCAGTAACGTAGGAATGCAAGGTAATCATTCACACGTCTGATCATCTACCTTCATCTTTTAAATATATTATATATATTCATCAGGAGAAGAACATCAAAAGGTTTTGGAGGAATACAAGGTAATCATTCACACGTCTGATCATCTACCTTCATCTTTTAAATATATTATATATATTCATCAGGAGAAGAACATCAAAAGGTTTTGGAGGAATACAAGGTAATCATACACACGTCTGATCATCTACCTTCATCTTTTAAATATTATGTATATTATATATTCATCAGGAGAAGAACATCAAAAGGTTTTGGCACCAAACCAATGGCCGGTGCTCCCAACTCAATCTCTTAACGTTTCTCATCATTTACAGGTGACCAGCGACAATCAAGAGGACATCTCTAACCCACATTATTATCAGTAAATAAATGTGTTTCTCATCAAGTATAAATCAAGTCTGGTCCATTTATAAAAAGCTTATGAGGATATGAGGACAACCGTCACAGCGATGTGCCTGTACTGTAGTATTGTAGACATTATTACTGACGTACATAACGATGTAGCATTGTGGACCATATTACTGAGGTACATAACGATGTAGCATTGTGGATCTCATTACTGAGGTACATAATGATGTAGCATTATTCACTACAGTATTCATCCTGTCTCCCTGCTCATTCAGACTACAGTATTCATCCTGTCTCCCTTTACATTCAGACTACAGTAATCATCCTGTCTCCCTTCACATTCAGACTACAGTATTCATCCTGTCTCCATGCTCATTCAGACTACAGTATTCATCCTGTCTCCCTTCTCATTCAGACTACAGTATTCATCCTGTCTCCCTGCTCATTCAGACTACAGTATTCATCCTGTCTCCCTTCTCATTCAGACTACAGTATCCATCCTGTCTCCCTTCTCATTCAGACTACAGTATTCATCCTGTCTCCCTTCACATTCAGACTACAGTATTCATCCTGTCTCCCTTCACATTCAGACTACAGTATTCATCCTGTCTCCCTTCTCATTCAGACTACAGTATTCATCCTGTCTCCCTTCTCATTCAGACTACAGTATCCATCCTGTCTCCCTTCTCATCCAGACTACAGTATTCATCCTGTCTCCCTTCTCATTCAGACTACAGTATCCATCCTGTCTCCCTTCTCATTCAGACTACAGTATTCATCCTGTCTCCCTTCACATTCAGACTACAGTATTCATCCTGTCTCCCTTCTCATTCAGACTACAGTATTCATCCTGTCTCCCTTCACATTCAGACTACAGTATTCATCCTGTCTCCCTTCACATTCAGACTACAGTATTCATCCTGTCTCCCTTCTCATTCAGACTACAGTATTCATCCGGTCTCCCTTCTCATTCAGACTACAGTATTCATCCTGTCTCCCTTCTCATTCAGACTACAGTATTCATCCTGTCTCCCTGCTCATTCAGACTACAGTATCCATCCTGTCTCCCTTCTCATTCAGACTACAGTATTCATCCTGTCTCCCTTCTCATTCAGACTACAGTATACATCCTGTCTCCCTGCTCATTCAGACTATAGTAATCATACTGTCTCCCTTCTCATTCAGACTACAGTATTCATCCTGTCTCCCTGGTCATTCAGACTACAGTATTCATCCTGTCTCCCTTCACATTCAGACTACAGTATTCATCCTGTCTCCCTGCTCATTCAGACTACAGTATTCATCCTGTCTCCCTTCTCATTCAGACTACAGTATCCACCCTGTCTCCCTTCTCATTCAGACTACAGTATTCATCCTGTCTCCCTTCTCATTCAGACTACAGTATTCATCCTGTCTCCCTTCTCATTCAGACTACAGTATCCATCCTGTCTCCCTTCTCATTCAGACTACAGTATTCATCCTGTCTCCCTTCTCATTCAGACTACAGTATACATCCTGTCTCCCTGCTCATTCAGACTACAGTAATCATCCTGTCTCCCTTCTCATTCAGACTACAGTATTCATCCTGTCTCCCTGCTCATTCAGACTACAGTATTCATCCTGTCTCCCTTCACATTCAGAGTACAGTATTCATCCTGTCTCCTTGCTCATTCAGACTACAGTATTCATCCTGTCTCCCTGCTCATTCAGACTACAGTATTCATCCTGTCTCCCTTCACATTCAGACTACAGTATTCATCCTGTCTCCCTGCTCATTCAGACTACAGTATTCATCCTGTCTCCCTTCTCATTCAGACTACAGTATTCATCCTGTCTCCCTTCACATTCAGAGTACAGTATTCTTCCTGTCTCCTTGCTCATTCAGACTACAGTATTCATCCTGTCTCCCTGCTCATTCAGACTACAGTATTCATCCTGTCTCCCTTCACATTCAGACTACAGTATTCATCCTGTCTCCCTGCTCATTCAGACTACATTATTCATCCTGTCTCCCTTCTCATTCAGACTACAGTATTCATCCTGTCTCCCTTCACATTCAGAGTACAGTATTCATCCTGTCTCCTTGCTCATTCAGAATACAGTATTCATCCTGTCTCCCTTCTCATTCAGACTACAGTATTTATCCTGTCTCCCTTCTCATTCAGACTACAGTATTCATCCTGTCTCCCTTCTCATTCAGACTACAGTATCCATCCTGTCTCCCTTCTCATTCAGACTACAGTATTCATCCTGTCTCCCTTCACATTCAGACAACAATATTTATCCTGTCTCCCTTCATATTCAGACTACAGTATTCATACTGTCTCCCTGCTCATTCAGACTACAGTATTCATCCTGTCTCCCTTCACATTCAGAGTACAGTATTCATCCTGTCTCCTTGCTCATTCAGAATACAGTATTCCTCCTGTCTCCCATCTCATTCAGACTACAGTATTTATCCTGTCTCCCTTCTCATTCAGACTACAGTATTCATCCTGTCTCCCTTCTCATTCAGACTACAGTATCCATCCTGTCTCCCTTCTCATTCAGACTACAGTATTCATCCTGTCTCCCTTCACATTCAGACAACAATATTTATCCTGTCTCCCTTCATATTCAGACTACAGTATTCATACTGTCTCCCTGCTCATTCAGACTACAGTATTCATCCTGTCTCCCTTCACATTCAGACTACAGTATTCATCCTGTCTCCCTTCTCATTCAGACTACAATATTCATCCTGTCTCCCTTCTCATTCAGTATACAGTATCCATCCTGTCTCCCTTCACATTCAGACTACAGTATACATCCTGTCTCCCTTCACATTCAGACTACAGTATTCATCCTGTCTCCCTTCTCATTCAGACAACAGTATCCATCCTGTCTCCCTTCTCATTCAGACTACAGTATTTATCCTGTCTCCCTTCTCATTCAGACTACAGTATTCATCCTGTCTCCATTCTCATTCAGACTACAGTATCCATCCTGTCTCCCTTCTCATTCAGACTACAGTATTCATCCTGTCTCCCTTCTCATTCAGACTACAGTATTCATCCTGTCTCCCTTCTCATTCAGACTACAGTATTCATGCTGTTTCCCTTCTCATTCAGTATACAGTATCCATCCGGTCTCCCTGCTCATTCAAGCTACAGTATTCATCCTGTCTCCCTTCTCATTCAGACTACAGTAATCATCCTGTCTCCCTTCACATTCAGACTACAGTATTCATCCTGTCTCCCTTCTCATTCAGACTACAGTATCCATCCTGTCTCCCTTCTCATTCAGACTACAGTATTTATCCTGTCTCGCTTCTCATTCAGACTACAGTATTCATCCTGTCTCCCTTCTCATTCAGACTACAGTATCCATCCTGTCTCCCTTCTCATTCAGACTACAGTATTTATCCTGTCTCCCTTCTCATTCAGACTACAGTATTTATCCTGTCTCCATTCTCATTCAGACTACAGTATACATCCTGTCTCCATTCTCATTCAGACTACAGTATTCATCCTGTCTCCCTTCTCATTCAGACTACAGTATCCATCCGGTCTCCCTGCTCATTCAAGCTACAGTATTCATCCTGTCTCCCTTCTCATTCAGACTACAGTAATCATCCTGTCTCCCTTCACATTCAGACTACAGTATCCATCCTGTCTCCCTTCTCATTCAGACTACAGTATTTATCCTGTCTCCCTTCTCATTCAGACTACAGTATTCATCCTGTCTCCCTTCACATTCAGACTACAGTATTCATCCTGTCTCCCTTCTCATTCAGACTACAGTATTCATCCTGTCTCCCTTCACATTCAGACTACAGTATTCATCCTGTCTCCCTTCACATTCAGACTACAGTATTCATCCTGTCTCCCTTCTCATTCAGACTACAGTATTCATCCGGTCTCCCTTCTCATTCAGACTACAGTATTCATCCTGTCTCCCTTCTCATTCAGACTACAGTATTCATCCTGTCTCCCTGCTCATTCAGACTACAGTATCCATCCTGTCTCCCTTCTCATTCAGACTACAGTATTCATCCTGTCTCCCTTCTCATTCAGACTACAGTATACATCCTGTCTCCCTGCTCATTCAGACTATAGTAATCATACTGTCTCCCTTCTCATTCAGACTACAGTATTCATCCTGTCTCCCTGGTCATTCAGACTACAGTATTCATCCTGTCTCCCTTCACATTCAGACTACAGTATTCATCCTGTCTCCCTGCTCATTCAGACTACAGTATTCATCCTGTCTCCCTTCTCATTCAGACTACAGTATCCACCCTGTCTCCCTTCTCATTCAGACTACAGTATTCATCCTGTCTCCCTTCTCATTCAGACTACAGTATTCATCCTGTCTCCCTTCTCATTCAGACTACAGTATCCATCCTGTCTCCCTTCTCATTCAGACTACAGTATTCATCCTGTCTCCCTTCTCATTCAGACTACAGTATACATCCTGTCTCCCTGCTCATTCAGACTACAGTAATCATCCTGTCTCCCTTCTCATTCAGACTACAGTATTCATCCTGTCTCCCTGCTCATTCAGACTACAGTATTCATCCTGTCTCCCTTCACATTCAGAGTACAGTATTCATCCTGTCTCCTTGCTCATTCAGACTACAGTATTCATCCTGTCTCCCTGCTCATTCAGACTACAGTATTCATCCTGTCTCCCTTCACATTCAGACTACAGTATTCATCCTGTCTCCCTGCTCATTCAGACTACAGTATTCATCCTGTCTCCCTTCTCATTCAGACTACAGTATTCATCCTGTCTCCCTTCACATTCAGAGTACAGTATTCTTCCTGTCTCCTTGCTCATTCAGACTACAGTATTCATCCTGTCTCCCTGCTCATTCAGACTACAGTATTCATCCTGTCTCCCTTCACATTCAGACTACAGTATTCATCCTGTCTCCCTGCTCATTCAGACTACATTATTCATCCTGTCTCCCTTCTCATTCAGACTACAGTATTCATCCTGTCTCCCTTCACATTCAGAGTACAGTATTCATCCTGTCTCCTTGCTCATTCAGAATACAGTATTCATCCTGTCTCCCTTCTCATTCAGACTACAGTATTTATCCTGTCTCCCTTCTCATTCAGACTACAGTATTCATCCTGTCTCCCTTCTCATTCAGACTACAGTATCCATCCTGTCTCCCTTCTCATTCAGACTACAGTATTCATCCTGTCTCCCTTCACATTCAGACAACAATATTTATCCTGTCTCCCTTCATATTCAGACTACAGTATTCATACTGTCTCCCTGCTCATTCAGACTACAGTATTCATCCTGTCTCCCTTCACATTCAGACTACAGTATTCATCCTGTCTCCCTTCTCATTCAGACTACAATATTCATCCTGTCTCCCTTCTCATTCAGTATACAGTATCCATCCTGTCTCCCTTCACATTCAGACTACAGTATACATCCTGTCTCCCTTCACATTCAGACTACAGTATTCATCCTGTCTCCCTTCTCATTCAGACAACAGTATCCATCCTGTCTCCCTTCTCATTCAGACTACAGTATTTATCCTGTCTCCCTTCTCATTCAGACTACAGTATTCATCCTGTCTCCATTCTCATTCAGACTACAGTATCCATCCTGTCTCCCTTCTCATTCAGACTACAGTATTCATCCTGTCTCCCTTCTCATTCAGACTACAGTATTCATCCTGTCTCCCTTCTCATTCAGACTACAGTATTCATGCTGTTTCCCTTCTCATTCAGTATACAGTATCCATCCGGTCTCCCTGCTCATTCAAGCTACAGTATTCATCCTGTCTCCCTTCTCATTCAGACTACAGTAATCATCCTGTCTCCCTTCACATTCAGACTACAGTATTCATCCTGTCTCCCTTCTCATTCAGACTACAGTATCCATCCTGTCTCCCTTCTCATTCAGACTACAGTATTTATCCTGTCTCGCTTCTCATTCAGACTACAGTATTCATCCTGTCTCCCTTCTCATTCAGACTACAGTATCCATCCTGTCTCCCTTCTCATTCAGACTACAGTATTTATCCTGTCTCCCTTCTCATTCAGACTACAGTATTTATCCTGTCTCCATTCTCATTCAGACTACAGTATACATCCTGTCTCCATTCTCATTCAGACTACAGTATTCATCCTGTCTCCCTTCTCATTCAGACTACAGTATCCATCCTGTCTCCCTTCTCATTCAGACTACAGTATTTATCCTGTCTCCCTTCTCATTCAGACTACAGTATTCATCCTGTCTCCATTCTCATTCAGACTACAGTATCCATCCTGTCTCCCTTCTCATTCAGACTACAGTATTCATCCTGTCTCCCTTCTCATTCAGACTACAGTATTCATCCTGTCTCCCTTCTCATTCAGACTACAGTATTCATCCTGTCTCCCTTCACATTCAGACTACAGTATTCATCCTGTCTCCCTTCTCATTCAGACTACAGTATTCATCCTGTCTCCCTTCACATTCAGACAACAGTATCCATCCTGTCTCCCTTCTCATTCAGACTACAGTATTCATCCTGTCTCCCTTCACATTCAGACTACAGTATTCATCCTGTCTCCTTGCTCATTCAGACTACAGTATTCATCCTGTCTCCTTGCTCATTCAGACTACAGTATTCCTCCTGTCTCCCTGCTCATTCAGACTACAGAATTCATCCTGTCTCCCTTCACATTCAGACTACAGTATTCATCCTGTCTCCCTTCTCATTCAGATTACAATATTCATCCTGTCTCCCTTCTCATTCAGTATACAGTATCCATCCTGTCTCCCTTCACATTCAGACTACAGTATACATCCTGTCTCCCTTCACATTCAGACTACAGTATTCATCCTGTCTCCCTTCTCATTCAGACAACAGTATCCATCCTGTCTCCCTTCTCATTCAGACTACAGTATTTATCCTGTCTCCCTTCTCATTCAGACTACAGTATTCATCCTGTCTCCATTCTCATTCAGACTACAGTATCCATCCTGTCTCCCTTCTCATTCAGACTACAGTATTCATCCTGTCTCCCTTCACATTCAGACTACAGTATTCATCCTGTCTCCTTGCTCATTCAGACTACAGTATTCATCCTGTCTCCTTGCTCATTCAGACTACAGTATTCCTCCTGTCTCCCTGCTCATTCAGACTACAGAATTCATCCTGTCTCCCTTCACATTCAGACTACAGTATTCATCCTGTCTCCCTTCTCATTCAGATTACAATATTCATCCTGTCTCCCTTCTCATTCAGTATACAGTATCCATCCTGTCTCCCTTCACATTCAGACTACAGTATACATCCTGTCTCCCTTCACATTCAGACTACAGTATTCATCCTGTCTCCCTTCTCATTCAGACAACAGTATCCATCCTGTCTCCCTTCTCATTCAGACTACAGTATTTATCCTGTCTCCCTTCTCATTCAGACTACAGTATTCATCCTGTCTCCATTCTCATTCAGACTACAGTATCCATCCTGTCTCCCTTCTCATTCAGACTAGAGTATTTATCCTGTCTCCCTTCTCATTCAGACTACAGTAATCATCCTGTCTCCATTCTCATTCAGACTACAGTATCCATCCTGTCTCCCTTCTCATTCAGACTACAGTATTCATCCTGTCTCCCTTCTCATTCAGACTACAGTATTCATCCTGTCTCCCTTCTCATTCAGACTACAGTATTCATCCTGTCTCCCTTCTCATTCAGTATACAGTATCCATCCGGTCTCCCTGCTCATTCAAGCTACAGTATTCATCCTGTCTCCCTTCTCATTCAGACTACAGTAATCATCCTGTCTCCCTTCACATTCAGACTACAGTATTCATCCTGTCTCCCTTCTCATTCAGACTACAGTATCCATCCTGTCTCCCTTCTCATTCAGACTACAGTATTTATCCTGTCTCCCTTCTCATTCAGACTACAGTATACATCCTGTCTCCATTCTCATTCAGACTACAGTATCCATCCTGTCTCCCTTCTCATTCAGACTACAGTATTAATCCTGTCTCCCTTCTCATTCATACTACAGTATTCATCCTGTCTCCCTTCTCATTCAGACTACAGTATTCATCCTGTCTCCCTTCACATTCAGACTACAGTATTCATCCTGTCTCCCTTCTCATTCAGACTACAGTATTCATCCTGTCTCCCTTCACATTCAGACTACAGTATTCATCCTGTCTCCCTGCTCATTCAGACTACAGTATTCATCCTGTCTCCCTTCTCATTCAGACTACAGTATTCATCCTGTCTCCCTGCTCATTCAGACTACAGTATCCATCCTCTCTCCCTTCTCATTCAGACTACAGTATTCATCCTGTCTCCCTTCTCATTCAGACTACAGTATACATCCTGTCTCCCTTCTCATTCAGACAACAGTATCCATCCTGTCTCCCTTCTCATTCAGACTACAGTATTTATCCTGTCTCCCTTCTCATTCAGACTACAGTATTCATCCTGTCTCCATTCTCATTCAGACTACAGTATCCATCCTGTCTCCCTTCTCATTCAGACTAGAGTATTTATCCTGTCTCCCTTCTCATTCAGACTACAGTATCCATCCTGTCTCCATTCTCATTCAGACTACAGTATCCATCCGGTCTCCCTTCTCATTCAGATTACAGTAATCATCCTGTCTCCCTTCTCATTCAGACTACAGTATTCATCCTGTCTCCCTTATCATTCAGACTACAGTATTCATCCTGTCTCCCTTCTCATTCAGTATACAGTATCCATCCGGTCTCCCTGCTCATTCAAGCTACAGTATTCATCCTCTCTCCCTGCTCATTCAGACTACAGTATTCATCCTGTCTCCCTTCTCATTCAGACTACAGTATTCATCCTGTCTCCCTTCACATTCAGAGTACAGTATTCTTCCTGTCTCCTTGCTCATTCAGACTACAGTATTCATCCTGTCTCCCTGCTCATTCAGACTACAGTATTCATCCTGTCTCCCTTCACATTCAGACTACAGTATTCATCCTGTCTCCCTGCTCATTCAGACTACATTATTCATCCTGTCTCCCTTCTCATTCAGACTACAGTATTCATCCTGTCTCCCTTCACATTCAGAGTACAGTATTCATCCTGTCTCCTTGCTCATTCAGAATACAGTATTCATCCTGTCTCCCTTCTCATTCAGACTACAGTATTTATCCTGTCTCCCTTCTCATTCAGACTACAGTATTCATCCTGTCTCCCTTCTCATTCAGACTACAGTATCCATCCTGTCTCCCTTCTCATTCAGACTACAGTATTCATCCTGTCTCCCTTCACATTCAGACAACAATATTTATCCTGTCTCCCTTCATATTCAGACTACAGTATTCATACTGTCTCCCTGCTCATTCAGACTACAGTATTCATCCTGTCTCCCTTCACATTCAGAGTACAGTATTCATCCTGTCTCCTTGCTCATTCAGAATACAGTATTCATCCTGTCTCCCTTCTCATTCAGACTACAGTATTTATCCTGTCTCCCTTCTCATTCAGACTACAGTATTCATCCTGTCTCCCTTCTCATTCAGACTACAGTATCCATCCTGTCTCCCTTCTCATTCAGACTACAGTATTCATCCTGTCTCCCTTCACATTCAGACAACAATATTTATCCTGTCTCCCTTCATATTCAGACTACAGTATTCATACTGTCTCCCTGCTCATTCAGACTACAGTATTCATCCTGTCTCCCTTCACATTCAGACTACAGTATTCATCCTGTCTCCCTTCTCATTCAGACTACAATATTCATCCTGTCTCCCTTCTCATTCAGTATACAGTATCCATCCTGTCTCCCTTCACATTCAGACTACAGTATACATCCTGTCTCCCTTCACATTCAGACTACAGTATTCATCCTGTCTCCCTTCTCATTCAGACAACAGTATCCATCCTGTCTCCCTTCTCATTCAGACTACAGTATTTATCCTGTCTCCCTTCTCATTCAGACTACAGTATTCATCCTGTCTCCATTCTCATTCAGACTACAGTATCCATCCTGTCTCCCTTCTCATTCAGACTACAGTATTCATCCTGTCTCCCTTCTCATTCAGACTACAGTATTCATCCTGTCTCCCTTCTCATTCAGACTACAGTATTCATGCTGTTTCCCTTCTCATTCAGTATACAGTATCCATCCGGTCTCCCTGCTCATTCAAGCTACAGTATTCATCCTGTCTCCCTTCTCATTCAGACTACAGTAATCATCCTGTCTCCCATCACATTCAGACTACAGTATTCATCCTGTCTCCCTTCTCATTCAGACTACAGTATCCATCCTGTCTCCCTTCTCATTCAGACTACAGTATTTATCCTGTCTCCCTTCTCATTCAGACTACAGTATTCATCCTGTCTCCCTTCTCATTCAGACTACAGTATCCATCCTGTCTCCCTTCTCATTCAGACTACAGTATTTATCCTGTCTCCCTTCTCATTCAGACTACAGTATTCATCCTGTCTCCATTCTCATTCAGACTACAGTATCCATCCTGTCTCCATTCTCATTCAGACTACAGTATTCATCCTGTCTCCCTTCTCATTCAGACTACAGTAACCATCCGGTCTCCCTGCTCATTCAAGCTACAGTATTCATCCTGTCTCCCTTCTCATTCAGACTACAGTAATCATCCTGTCTCCCTTCACATTCAGACTACAGTATTCATCCTGTCTCCCTTCTCATTCAGACTACAGTATCCATCCTGTCTCCCTTCTCATTCAGACTACAGTATTCATCCTGTCTCCCTTCTCATTCAGACTACAGTAATCATCCTGTCTCCCTTCACATCCAGACAACAGTATCCATCCTGTCTCCCTTCTCATTCAGACTACAGTATTCATCCTGTCTCCCTTCACATTCAGACTACAGTATTCATCCTGTCTCCTTGCTCATTCAGACTACAGTATTCATCCTGTCTCCTTGCTCATTCAGACTACAGTATTCCTCCTGTCTCCCTGCTCATTCAGACTACAGAATTCATCCTGTCTCCCTTCACATTCAGACTACAGTATTCATCCTGTCTCCCTTCTCATTCAGATTACAATATTCATCCTGTCTCCCTTCTCGTTCAGTATACAGTATCCATCCTGTCTCCCTTCACATTCAGACTACAGTATACATCCTGTCTCGCTTCACATTCAGACTACAGTATTCATCCTGTCTCCCTTCTCATTCAGACAACAGTATCCATCCTGTCTCCCTTCTCATTCAGACTACAGTATTTATCCTGTCTCCCTTCTCATTCAGACTACAGTATTCATCCTGTCTCCATTCTCATTCAGACTACAGTATCCATCCTGTCTCCCTTCTCATTCAGACTAGAGTATTTATCCTGTCTCCCTTCTCATTCAGACTACAGTAATCATCCTGTCTCCATTCTCATTCAGACTACAGTATCCATCCTGTCTCCCTTCTCATTCAGACTACAGTATTCATCCTGTCTCCCTTCTCATTCAGACTACAGTATTCATCCTGTGTCCCTTCTCATTCAGACTACAGTATTCATCCTGTCTCCCTTCTCATTCAGTATACAGTATCCATCCGGTCTCCCTGCTCATTCAAGCTACAGTGTTCATCCTGTCTCCCTTCTCATTCAGACTACAGTAATCATCCTGTCTCCCTTCACATTCAGACTACAGTATTCATCCTGTCTCCCTTCTCATTCAGACTACAGTATCCATCCTGTCTCCCTTCTCATTCAGACTACAGTATTTATCTTGTCTCCCTTCTCATTCAGACTACAGTATACATCCTGTCTCCATTCTCATTTAGACTACAGTAATCATCCTGTCTCCCTTCTCATTCAGACTACAGTATTAATCCTGTCTCCCTTCTCATTCATACTACAGTATTCATCCTGTCTCCCTTCTCATTCAGACTACAGTATTCATCCTGTCTCCCTTCACATTCAGACTACAGTATTCATCCTGTCTCCCTTCTCATTCAGACTACAGTATTCATCCTGTCTCCCTTCACATTCAGACTACAGTATTCATCCTGTCTCCCTTCTCATTCAGACTACAGTATTCATCCTGTCTCCCTTCACATTCAGACTACAGTATTTATCCTGTCTCCTTGCTCATTCAGACTACAGTATTCATCCTGTCTCCCTTCTCATTCAGACTACAGTATCCATCCTGTCTCCCTTCTCATTCAGACTACAGTATTCATCCTGTCTCCCTTCTCATTCAGACTACAGTATCCATCCTGTCTCCCTTCTCATTCAGACTACAGTATTCATCCTGTCTCCCTTCACATTCAGACAACAATATTTATCCTGTCTCCCTTCATATTCAGACTACAGTATTCATACTGTCTCCCTGCTCATTCAGACTACAGTATTCATCCTGTCTCCCTTCACATTCAGACTACAGTATTCATCCTGTCTCCCTTCTCATTCAGACTACAATATTCATCCTGTCTCCCTTCTCATTCAGTATACAGTATCCATCCTGTCTCCCTTCACATTCAGACTACAGTATACATCCTGTCTCCCTTCACATTCAGACTACAGTATTCATCCTGTCTCCATTCTCATTCAGACAACAGTATCCATCCTGTCTCCCTTCTCATTCAGACTACAGTATTTATCCTGTCTCCCTTCTCATTCAGACTACAGTATTCATCCTGTCTCCATTCTCATTCAGACTACAGTATCCATCCTGTCTCCCTTCTCATTCAGACTACAGTATTCATCCTGTCTCCCTTCTCATTCAGACTACAGTATTCATCCTGTCTCCCTTCTCATTCAGACTACAGTATTCATGCTGTTTCCCTTCTCATTCAGTATACAGTATCCATCCGGTCTCCCTGCTCATTCAAGCTACAGTATTCATCCTGTCTCCCTTCTCATTCAGACTACAGTAATCATCCTGTCTCCCTTCACATTCAGACTACAGTATTCATCCTGTCTCCCTTCTCATTCAGACTACAGTATCCATCCTGTCTCCCTTCTCATTCAGACTACAGTATTTATCCTGTCTCCCTTCTCATTCAGACTACAGTATTCATCCTGTCTCCCTTCTCATTCAGACTACAGTATCCATCCTGTCTCCCTTCTCATTCAGACTACAGTATTTATCCTGTCTCCCTTCTCATTCAGACTACAGTATTCATCCTGTCTCCATTCTCATTCAGACTACAGTATCCATCCTGTCTCCATTCTCATTCAGACTACAGTATTCATCCTGTCTCCCTTCTTATTCAGACTACAGTATCCATCCGGTCTCCCTGCTCATTCAAGCTACAGTATTCATCCTGTCTCCCTTCTCATTCAGACTACAGTAATCATCCTGTCTCCCTTCACATTCAGACTACAGTATCCATCCTGTCTCCCTTCTCATTCAGACTACAGTATCCATCCTGTCTCCCTTCTCATTCAAACTACAGTATTTATCCTGTCTCCCTTCTCATTCAGACTACAGTATTCATCCTGTCTCCATTCTCATTCAGACTACAGTATCCATCCTGTCTCCCTTCTCATTCAGACTACAGTATCCATCCTGTCTCCCTTCTCATTCAGACTACAGTATTTATCCTGTCTCCCTTCTCATTCAGACTACAGTATTCATCCTGTCTCCATTCTCATTCAGACTACAGTATCCATCCTGTCTCCCTTCTCATTCAGACTACAGTATTCATCCTGTCTCCCTTCTCATTCAGACTACAGTATTCATCCTGTCTCCCTTCTCATTCAGACTACAGTATTCATCCTGTCTCCCTTCACATTCAGACTACAGTATTCATCCTGTCCCCTTCTCATTCAGACTACAGTATTCATCCTGTCTCCCTTCACATTCAGACAACAGTATCCATCCTGTCTCCCTTCTCATTCAGACTACAGTATTCATCCTGTCTGCCTTCACATTCAGACTACAGTATTCATCCTGTCTCCTTGCTCATTCAGACTACAGTATTCATCCTGTCTCCTTGCTCATTCAGACTACAGTATTCCTCCTGTCTCCCTGCTCATTCAGACTACAGTATTCATCCTGTCTCCCTTCTCATTCAGACTACAGTATTCATCCTGTCTCCCTTCTCATTCAGTATACAGTATCCATCCGGTCTCCCTGCTCATTCAAGCTACAGTATTCATCCTGTCTCCCTTCTCATTCAGACTACAGTAATCATCCTGTCTCCCTTCACATTCAGACTACAGTATTCATCCTGTCTCCCTTCTCATTCAGACTACAGTATCCATCCTGTCTCCCTTCTCATTCAGACTACAGTATTTATCCTGTCTCCCTTCTCATTCAGACTACAGTATACATCCTGTCTCCATTCTCATTCAGACTACAGTATCCATCCTGTCTCCCTTCTCATTCAGACTACAGTATTAATCCTGTCTCCCTTCTCATTCATACTACAGTATTCATCCTGTCTCCCTTCTCATTCAGACTACAGTATTCATCCTGTCTCCCTTCACATTCAGACTACAGTATTCATCCTGTCTCCCTTCTCATTCAGACTACAGTATTCATCCTGTCTCCCTTCACATTCAGACTACAGTATTCATCCTGTCTCCCTTCTCATTCAGACTACAGTATTCATCCTGTCTCCCTTCACATTCAGACTACAGTATTTATCCTGTCTCCTTGCTCATTCAGACTACAGTATTCATCCTGTCTCCCTTCACATTCAGACTACAGTATTTATCCTGTCTCCCTTCTCATTCATACTACAGTATTCATCCTGTCTCCCTTCTCATTCAGACTACAGTATTCATCCTGTCTCCCTTCACATTCAGACTACAGTATTCATCCTGTCTCCCTTCTCATTCAGACTACAGTAATCATCCTGTCTCCCTTCTCATTCAGACTACAGTATTCATCCTGTCTCCCTTCTCATTCAGTATACAGTATCCATCCGGTCTCCCTGCTCATTCAAGCTACAGTATTTATCCTGTCTCCCTTCTCATTCAGACTACAGTATTCATCCTGTCTCCATTCTCATTCAGACTACAGTATCATCCTGTCTCCCTTCTCATTCAGACTACAGTATCCATCCTGTCTCCCTTCTCATTCAGACTACAGTATTTATCCTGTCTCCCTTCTCATTCAGACTACAGTATTCATCCTGTCTCCATTCTCATTCAGACTACAGTATCCATCCTGTCTCCCTTCTCATTCAGACTACAGTATTCATCCTGTCTCCCTTCTAATTCAGACTACAGTATACATACTGTCTCCCTGCTCATTCAGACTACAGTATCCATCCTGTCTCCCTTCTCATTCAGACTACAGTATTCATCCTGTCTCCCTTCTCATTCAGACTACAGTATTCATCCTGTCTCCCTTCACATTCAGACTACAGTATTCATCCTGTCTCCCTTCTCATTCAGACTACAGTATTCATCCTGTCTCCCTTCACATTCAGACTACAGTATTCATCCTGTCTCCTTGCTCATTCAGACTACAGTATTCATCCTGTCTCCCTTCACATTCAGACTACAGTATTTATCCTGTCTCCCTTCTCATTCATACTACAGTATTCATCCTGTCTCTTTTCTCATTCAGACTACAGTATTCATCCTGTCTCCCTTCTCATTCAGACTACAGTATTCATCCTGTCTCCCTTCTTATTCAGACTACAGTATCCATCCGGTCTCCCTGCTCATTCAAGCTACAGTATTCATCCTGTCTCCCTTCTCATTCAGACTACAGTAATCATCCTGTCTCCCTTCACATTCAGACTACAGTATTCATCCTGTCTCCCTTCTCATTCAGACTACAGTATCCATCCTGTCTCCCTTCTCATTCAAACTACAGTATTTATCCTGTCTCCCTTCTCATTCAGACTACAGTATTCATCCTGTCTCCATTCTCATTCAGACTACAGTATCCATCCTGTCTCCCTTCTCATTCAGACTACAGTATCCATCCTGTCTCCCTTCTCATTCAGACTACAGTATTTATCCTGTCTCCCTTCTCATTCAGACTACAGTATTCATCCTGTCTCCATTCTCATTCAGACTACAGTATCCATCCTGTCTCCCTTCTCATTCAGACTACAGTATTCATCCTGTCTCCCTTCTCATTCAGACTACAGTATTCATCCTGTCTCCCTTCTCATTCAGACTACAGTATTCATCCTGTCTCCCTTCACATTCAGACTACAGTATTCATCCTGTCTCCCTTCTCATTCAGACTACAGTATTCATCCTGTCTCCCTTCACATTCAGACAACAGTATCCATCCTGTCTCCCTTCTCATTCAGACTACAGTATTCATCCTGTCTGCCTTCACATTCAGACTACAGTATTCATCCTGTCTCCTTGCTCATTCAGACTACAGTATTCATCCTGTCTCCTTGCTCATTCAGACTACAGTATTCCTCCTGTCTCCCTGCTCATTCAGACTACAGAATTCATCCTGTCTCCCTTCACATTCAGACTACAGTATTCATCCTGTCTCCCTTCTCATTCAGATTACAATATTCATCCTGTCTCCCTTCTCATTCAGTATACAGTATCCATCCTGTCTCCCTTCACATTCAGACTACAGTATACATCCTGTCTCGCTTCACATTCAGACTACAGTATTCATCCTGTCTCCCTTCTCATTCAGACAACAGTATCCATCCTGTCTCCCTTCTCATTCAGACTACAGTATTTATCCTGTCTCCCGTCTCATTCAGACTACAGTATTCATCCTGTCTCCATTCTCATTCAGACTACAGTATCCATCCTGTCTCCCTTCTCATTCAGACTAGAGTATTTATCCTGTCTCCCTTCTCATTCAGACTACAGTAATCATCCTGTCTCCATTCTCATTCAGACTACAGTATCCATCCTGTCTCCCTTCTCATTCAGACTACAGTATTCATCCTGTCTCCCTTCTCATTCAGACTACAGTATTCATCCTGTCTCCCTTCTCATTCAGACTACAGTATTCATCCTGTCTCCCTTCTCATTCAGTATACAGTATCCATCCGGTCTCCCTGCTCATTCAAGCTACAGTATTCATCCTGTCTCCCTTCTCATTCAGACTACAGTAATCATCCTGTCTCCCTTCACATTCAGACTACAGTATTCATCCTGTCTCCCTTCTCATTCAGACTACAGTATCCATCCTGTCTCCCTTCTCATTCAGACTACAGTAATGATCCTGTCTCCCTTCTCATTCAGACTACAGTACCCATCCTGTCTCCCTTCACATTCAGACTACAGTATTTATCCTGTCTCCCTTCTCATTCATACTACAGTATTCATCCTGTCTCTTTTCTCATTCAGACTACAGTATTCATCCTGTCTCCCTTCTCATTCAGACTACAGTATTCATCCTGTCTCCCTTCTTATTCAGACTACAGTATCCATCCGGTCTCCCTGCTCATTCAAGCTACAGTATTCATCCTGTCTCCCTTCTCATTCAGACTACAGTAATCATCCTGTCTCCCTTCACATTCAGACTACAGTATTCATCCTGTCTCCCTTCTCATTCAGACTACAGTATCCATCCTGTCTCCCTTCTCATTCAAACTACAGTATTTATCCTGTCTCCCTTCTCATTCAGACTACAGTATTCATCCTGTCTCCATTCTCATTCAGACTACAGTATCCATCCTGTCTCCCTTCTCATTCAGACTACAGTATCCATCCTGTCTCCCTTCTCATTCAGACTACAGTATTTATCCTGTCTCCCTTCTCATTCAGACTACAGTATTCATCCTGTCTCCATTCTCATTCAGACTACAGTATCCATCCTGTCTCCCTTCTCATTCAGACTACAGTATTCATCCTGTCTCCCTTCTCATTCAGACTACAGTATTCATCCTGTCTCCCTTCTCATTCAGACTACAGTATTCATCCTGTCTCCCTTCACATTCAGACTACAGTATTCATCCTGTCTCCCTTCTCATTCAGACTACAGTATTCATCCTGTCTCCCTTCACATTCAGACAACAGTATCCATCCTGTCTCCCTTCTCATTCAGACTACAGTATTCATCCTGTCTGCCTTCACATTCAGACTACAGTATTCATCCTGTCTCCTTGCTCATTCAGACTACAGTATTCATCCTGTCTCCTTGCTCATTCAGACTACAGTATTCCTCCTGTCTCCCTGCTCATTCAGACTACAGAATTCATCCTGTCTCCCTTCACATTCAGACTACAGTATTCATCCTGTCTCCCTTCTCATTCAGATTACAATATTCATCCTGTCTCCCTTCTCATTCAGTATACAGTATCCATCCTGTCTCCCTTCACATTCAGACTACAGTATACATCCTGTCTCGCTTCACATTCAGACTACAGTATTCATCCTGTCTCCCTTCTCATTCAGACAACAGTATCCATCCTGTCTCCCTTCTCATTCAGACTACAGTATTTATCCTGTCTCCCGTCTCATTCAGACTACAGTATTCATCCTGTCTCCATTCTCATTCAGACTACAGTATCCATCCTGTCTCCCTTCTCATTCAGACTAGAGTATTTATCCTGTCTCCCTTCTCATTCAGACTACAGTAATCATCCTGTCTCCATTCTCATTCAGACTACAGTATCCATCCTGTCTCCCTTCTCATTCAGACTACAGTATTCATCCTGTCTCCCTTCTCATTCAGACTACAGTATTCATCCTGTCTCCCTTCTCATTCAGACTACAGTATTCATCCTGTCTCCCTTCTCATTCAGTATACAGTATCCATCCGGTCTCCCTGCTCATTCAAGCTACAGTATTCATCCTGTCTCCCTTCTCATTCAGACTACAGTAATCATCCTGTCTCCCTTCACATTCAGACTACAGTATTCATCCTGTCTCCCTTCTCATTCAGACTACAGTATCCATCCTGTCTCCCTTCTCATTCAGACTACAGTAATGATCCTGTCTCCCTTCTCATTCAGACTACAGTACCCATCCTGTCTCCCTTCTCATTCAGACTACAGTATTCATCCTGTCTCCCTTCTCATTCAGACTACAGTATACATACTGTCTCCCTGCTCATTCAGACTACAGTATCCATCCTGTCTCCCTTCTCATTCAGACTACAGTATTCATCCTGTCTCCCTTCTCATTCAGACTACAGTATTCATCCTGTCTCCCTTCACATTCAGACTACAGTATTCATCCTGTCTCCCTTCTCATTCAGACTACAGTATTCATCCTGTCTCCCTTCACATTCAGACTACAGTATACATCCTGTCTCCTTGCTCATTCAGACTACAGTATTCATCCTGTCTCCCTTCACATTCAGACTACAGTATTTATCCTGTCTCCCTTCTCATTCATACTACAGTATTCATCCTGTCTCTTTTCTCATTCAGACTACAGTATTCATCCTGTCTCCCTTCTCATTCAGACTACAGTATTCATCCTGTCTCCCTTCTTATTCAGACTACAGTATCCATCCGGTCTCCCTGCTCATTCAAGCTACAGTATTCATCCTGTCTCCCTTCTCATTCAGACTACAGTAATCATCCTGTCTCCCTTCTCATTCAGACTACAGTATCCATCCTGTCTCCCTTCTCATTCAAACTACAGTATTTATCCTGTCTCCCTTCTCATTCAGACTACAGTATTCATCCTGTCTCCATTCTCATTCAGACTACAGTATCCATCCTGTCTCCCTTCTCATTCAGACTACAGTATCCATCCTGTCTCCCTTCTCATTCAGACTACAGTATTTATCCTGTCTCCCTTCTCATTCAGACTACAGTATTCATCCTGTCTCCATTCTCATTCAGACTACAGTATCCATCCTGTCTCCCTTCTCATTCAGACTACAGTATTCATCCTGTCTCCCTTCTCATTCAGACTACAGTATTCATCCTGTCTCCCTTCTCATTCAGACTACAGTATTCATCCTGTCTCCCTTCACATTCAGACTACAGTATTCATCCTGTCTCCCTTCTCATTCAGACTACAGTATTCATCCTGTCTCCCTTCACATTCAGACAACAGTATCCATCCTGTCTCCCTTCTCATTCAGACTACAGTATTCATCCTGTCTGCCTTCACATTCAGACTACAGTATTCATCCTGTTACCTTGCTCATTCAGACTACAGTATTCATCCTGTCTCCTTGCTCATTCAGACTACAGTATTCCTCCTGTCTCCCTGCTCATTCAGACTACAGAATTCATCCTGTCTCCCTTCACATTCAGACTACAGTATTCATCCTGTCTCCCTTCTCATTCAGATTACAATATTCATCCTGTCTCCCTTCTCATTCAGTATACAGTATCCATCCTGTCTCCCTTCACATTCAGACTACAGTATACATCCTGTCTCGCTTCACATTCAGACTACAGTATTCATCCTGTCTCCCTTCTCATTCAGACAACAGTATCCATCCTGTCTCCCTTCTCATTCAGACTACAGTATTTATCCTGTCTCCCGTCTCATTCAGACTACAGTATTCATCCTGTCTCCATTCTCATTCAGACTACAGTATCCATCCTGTCTCCCTTCTCATTCAGACTAGAGTATTTATCCTGTCTCCCTTCTCATTCAGACTACAGTAATCATCCTGTCTCCATTCTCATTCAGACTACAGTATCCATCCTGTCTCCCTTCTCATTCAGACTACAGTATTCATCCTGTCTCCCTTCTCATTCAGACTACAGTATTCATCCTGTCTCCCTTCTCATTCAGACTACAGTATTCATCCTGTCTCCCTTCTCATTCAGTATACAGTATCCATCCGGTCTCCCTGCTCATTCAAGCTACAGTATTCATCATGTCTCCCTTCTCATTCAGACTACAGTAATCATCCTGTCTCCCTTCACATTCAGACTACAGTATTCATCCTGTCTCCCTTCTCATTCAGACTACAGTATCCATCCTGTCTCCCTTCTCATTCAGACTACAGTATTTATCCTGTCTCCCTTCTCATTCAGACTACAGTATACATCCTGTCTCCATTCTCATTCAGACTACAGTATCCATCCTGTCTCCCTTCTCATTCAGACTACAGTATTAATCCTGTCTCCCTTCTCATTCATACTACAGTATTCATCCTGTCTCCCTTCTCATTCAGACTACAGTATTCATCCTGTCTCCCTTCTCATTCAGACTACAGTATCCATCCTGTCTCCCTTCTCATTCAGACTACAGTATTTATCCTGTCTCCTTTCTCATTCAGACTACAGTATTCATCCTGTTTCCATTCTCATTCAGACTACAGTATCCATCCTGTCTCCCTTCTCATTCAGACTACAGTATCCATCCTGTCTCCCTTCTCATTCAGACTACAGTATTTATCCTGTCTCCCTTCTCATTCAGACTACAGTATTCATCCTGTCTCCATTCTCATTCAGACTACAGTATCCATCCTGTCTCCCTTCTCATTCAGACTACAGTATTCATCCTGTCTCCCTTCTCATTCATACTACAGTATACATCCTGTCTCCCTTCTCATTCAGACTACAGTATTCATCCTGTCTCCCTTCTCATTCAGACTACAGTATTCATCCTGTCTCCCTTCTCATTCAGACTACAGTATTCATCCTGTCTCCCTTCACATTCAGACTACAGTATTCATCCTGTCTCCCTTCTCATTCAGACTACAGTATTCATCCTGTCTCCCTTCACATTCAGACTACAGTATTCATCCTGTCTCCCTTCTCATTCATACTACAGTATTCATCCTGTCTCCCTTCTCATTCAGACTACAGTATTCATCCTGTCTCCCTTCTCATTCAGACAACAGTATTCATCCTGTCTCCCTTCTCATTCAGACTACAGTATTCATCCTGTCTCCCTTCACATTCAGACTACAGTACCCATCCTGTCTCCCTTCTCATTCAGACTACAGTATTCATCCTGTCTCCCTTCTCATTCAGACTACAGTAATCATCCTGTCTCCCTGCTCATTCAGACTACAGTATTCATCCTGTCTCCCTTCTCATTCAGACTACAGTATTCATCCTGTCTCCCTTCTCATTCAGACTACAGTATTCATCCTGTCTCCCTGCTCATTCAGACTACAGTATTCTGCCTGTCTCCCTTCACATTCAGACTACAGTATTCATCCTGTCTCCCTGCTCATTCAGACTACAGTATTCATCCTGTCTCCCTTCTCATTCAGACTACAGTATTCATCCTGTCTCTCTGCTCATTCAGACTACAGTATCCATCCTCTCTCCCTTCTCATTCAGACTACAGTATTCATCCTGTCTCCCTTCTCATTCAGACTACAGTATTCATCCTGTCTCCCTGCTCATTCAGACTACAGTATTCATCCTGTCTCCCTTCTCATTCAGACTACAGTAGTCATCCTGTCTCCCTTCACATTCAGACTACAGTATTCATCCTGTCTCCCTTCTCATTCAGACTACAGTATTCATCCTGTCTCCCTTCACATTCAGACAACAGTATCCATCCTGTTTCCATTCTCATTCAGACTACAGTATTTATCCTGTCTCCCTTCACATTCAGACTACAGTATTCATCCTGTCTCCTTGCTCATTCAGACTACAGTATTCATCCTGTCTCCTTGCTCATTCAGACTACAGTATTCCTCCTGTCTCCCTGCTCATTCAGACTACAGTATTCATCCTGTCTCCCTTCACATTCAGACTACAGTATTCATCCTGTCTCCCTTCTCATTCAGACTACAATATTCATCCTGTCTCCCTTCTCATTCAGTATACAGTATCCATCCTGTCTCCCTTCACATTCAGACTACAGTATACATCCTGTCTCTCTTCACATTCAGACTACAGTATCCATCCTGTCTCCCTTCTCATTCAGACAACAGTATCCATCCTGTCTCCCTTCTCATTCAGACTACAGTATTTATCCTGTCTCCCTTCTCATTCAGACTACAGTATTCACCCTGTCTCCATTCTCATTCAGACTACAGTATTTATCCTGTCTCCCTTCTCATTCAGACTACAGTATTTATCCTGTCTCCCTTCTCATTCAGACTACAGTATTCATCCTGTCTCCATTCTCATTCAGACTACAGTATCCATCCTGTCTTCCTTCTCATTCAGACTACAGTATTCATCCTGTCTCCCTTCTCATTCAGACTACAGTATTCATCCTGTCTCCCTTCTCATTCAGACTACAGTATTCATCCTGTCTCCCTTCTCATTCAGTATACAGTATCCATCCGGTCTCCCTGCTCATTCAAGCTACAGTATTCATCCTGTCTCCCTTCTCATTCAGACTACAGTAACCATCCTGTCTCCCTTCACATTCAGACTACAGTATTCATCCTGTCTCCCTTCTCATTCAGACTACAGTATCCATCCTGTCTCCCTTCTCATTCAGACTACAGTATTTATCCTGTCTCCCTTCACATTCAGACTACAGTATTTATCCTGTTTCCATTCTCATTCAGACTACAGTATCAATCCTGTCTCCCTTCTCATTCAGACTACAGTATCCATCCTGTCTCCCTTATCATTCAGACTACAGTATTTATCCTGTCTCCCTTCTCATTCAGACTACAGTATTCATCCTGTCTCCATTCTCATTCAGACTACAGTATCCATCCTGTCTCCCTTCTCATTCAGACTACAGTATTCATCCTGTCTCCCTTCTCATTCATACTACAGTATACATCCTGTCTCCCTTCTCATTCAGACTACAGTATTTATCCTGTCTCCCTTCTCATTCAGACTACAGTATTCATCCTGTCTCCCTTCTCATTCAGACTACAGTATTCATCCTGTCTCCCTTCACATTCAGACTACAGTATTCATCCTGTCTCCCTTCTCATTCAGACTACAGTATTCATCCTGTCTCCCTTCACATTCAGACTACAGTATTCATCCTGTCTCCCTTCTCATTCATACTACAGTATTCATCCTGTCTCCCTTCTCATTCAGACTACAGTATTCATCCTGTCTCCCTTCTCATTCAGACAACAGTATTCATCCTGTCTCCCTTCTCATTCAGACTACAGTATTCATCCTGTCTCCCTTCACATTCAGACTACAGTAACCATCCTGTCTCCCTTCTCATTCAGACTACAGTATTCATCCTGTCTCCCTTCACATTCAGACTACAGTATTCATCCTGTCTCCCTTCTCATTCAGACTACAGTATTCTTTCTTTCTCCCTGCTCATTCAGACTACAGTATTCATCCTGTCTCCCTTCACATTCAGACTACAGTATTCGTCCTGTCTCCCTTCTCATTCAGACTACAGTATTCATCCTGTCTCCCTTCACATTCAGACTACAGTATTCATCCTGTCTCCCTTCTCATTCAGACTACAGTATTCATCCTGTCTCCCTTCTCATTCAGACTACAGTATCCATCCTGTCTCCCTGCTCATTCAGACTACAGTATTCATCCTGTCTCCCTTCTCATTCAGACTACAGTATTCATCCTGTCTCCCTTCACATTCAGACTACAGTATTCATCCTGTCTCCTTGCTCATTCAGAATACAGTATTCATCCTGTCTCCCTTCTCATTCAGACTACAGTATTCATCCTGTCTCCCTTCACATTCAGACAACAGTATTTATCCTGTCTCCCTTCATATTCAGACTGCAGTATTCATCCTGTCACCCTTCTCATTCAGACTACAGTATTCATCCTGTCTCCCTTCTCATTCAGACTACAGTATTCATCCTGTCTCCCTTCACATTCAGACAACAGTATTTATCCTGTCTCCCTTCATATTCAGACTGCAGTATTCATCCTGTCACCCTTCTCATTCAGACTACAGTATTCATCCTGTCTCCCTTCTCATTCAGACTACAGTATTCATCCTGTCTCCCTTCTCATTCAGACTACAGTATTCATCCTGTCTCCCTTCTCATTCAGACTACAGTATCCATCCTGTCTCCCTACTCATTCAGACTACAGTATTCATCCTGTCTCCCTTCACATTCAGACTACAGTATTCGTCCTGTCTCCCTTCTCATTCAGACTACAGTATACATCCTGTCTCCCTTCACATTCAGACTACAGTATTCATCCTGTCTCCCTTCTCATTCAGACTACAGTATTCATCCTGTCTCCCTTCTCATTCAGACTACAGTATTCTTTCTGTCTCCCTGCTCATTCAGACTACAGTATTCATCCTGTCTCCCTTCACATTCAGACTACAGTATTCGTCCTGTCTCCCTTCTCATTCAGACTACAGTATTCATCCTGTCTCCCTTCACATTCAGACTACAGTATTCATCCTGTCTCCCTTCTCATTCAGACTACAGTATTCATCCTGTCTCCAATCTCATTCACACTACAGTATCCATCCTGTCTCCCTGCTCATTCAGACTACAGTATTCATCCTGTCTCCCTTCTCATTCAGACTACAGTATTCATCCTGTCTCCCTTCACATTCAGACTACAGTATTCATCCTGTCTCCTTGCTCATTCAGAATACAGTATTCATCCTGTCTCCCTTCTCATTCAGACTACAGTATTCATCCTGTCTCCCTTCACATTCAGACAACAGTATTTATCCTGTCTCCCTTCATATTCAGACTGCAGTATTCATCCTGTCACCCTTCTCATTCAGACTACAGTATCATCCTGTCTCCCTTCTCTTTCAGACTACAGTATTCATCCTGTCTCCCTTCTCATTCAGACTACAGTATTCATCCTGTCTCCCTTCACATTCAGACTACAGTACCCATCCTGTCTCCCTTCTCATTCAGACTACAGTATTCATCCTGTCTCCCTTCACATTCAGACTACAGTATTCATCCTGTCTCCCTTCTCATTCAGACTACAGTATCCATCCTGTCTCCCTACTCATTCAGACTACAGTATTCGTCCTGTCTCCCTTCACATTCAGACTACAGTATTCGTCCTGTCTCCCTTCTCATTCAGACTACAGTATTCATCCTGTCTCCCTTCACATTCAGACTACAGTATTCATCCTGTCTCCCTTCTCATTCAGACTACAGTATTCATCCTGTCTCCCTTCTCATTCAGACTACAGTATTCTTTCTGTCTCCCTGCTCATTCAGACTACAGTATTCATCCTGTCTCCCTTCACATTCAGACTACAGTATTCGTCCTGTCTCCCTTCTCATTCAGACTACAGTATTCATCCTGTCTCCCTTCACATTCAGACTACAGTATTCATCCTGTCTCCCTTCTCATTCAGACTACAGTATTCATCCTGTCTCCCTTCTCATTCAGACTACAGTATCCATCCTGTCTCCCTGCTCATTCAGACTACAGTATTCATCCTGTCTCCCTTCTCATTCAGACTACAGTATTCATCCTGTCTCCCTTCACATTCAGACTACAGTATTCATCCTGTCTCCTTGCTCATTCAGAATACAGTATTCATCCTGTCTCCCTTCTCATTCAGACTACAGTATTCATCCTGTCTCCCTTCACATTCAGACAACAGTATTTATCCTGTCTCCCTTCATATTCAGACTGCAGTATTCATCCTGTCACCCTTCTCATTCAGACTACAGTATCATCCTGTCTCCCTTCTCTTTCAGACTACAGTATTCATCCTGTCTCCCTTCTCATTCAGACTACAGTATTCATCCTGTCTCCCTTCACATTCAGACTACAGTACCCATCCTGTCTCCCTTCTCATTCAGACTACAGTATTCATCCTGTCTCCCTTCACATTCAGACTACAGTATTCATCCTGTCTCACTTCTCATTCAGACTACAGTATTCTTCCTGTCTCCCTGCTCATTCAGACTACAGCATTCGTCCTGTCTCCCTTCTCATTCAGACTACAGTATTCATCCTGTCTCCCTTCACATTCAGACTACAGTATTTATCCTGTCTCCCTTCTCATTCAGACTACAGTATTCATCCTGTCTCCCTTCTCATTCAGACTACAGTATCCATCCTGTCTCCCTGCTTATTCAGACTACAGTATTCATCCTGTCTCCCTTCTCATTCAGACTACAGTATTCATCCTGTCTCCCTTCTCATTCAGACTACAGTATCCATCCTGTCTCCCTTCTCATTCAGACTACAGTATTCATCCTGTCTCCCTTCTCATTCAGACTACAATATTCATCCTGTCTCCCTTCTCATTCAGTATACAGTATCCATCCTGTCTCCCTTCACATTCAGACTACAGTATACATCCTGTCTCCCTTCACATTCAGACTACAGTATTCATCCTGTCTCCCTTCTCATTCAGACAACAGTATCCATCCTGTCTCCCTGCTCATTCAGACTACAGTATTCATCCTGTCTCCCTTCACATTCAGACTACAGTATTCGTCCTGTCTCCCTTCTCATTCAGACTACAGTATTCATCCTGTCTCCCTTCACATTCAGACTACAATATCATCCTGTCTCCCTTCTCTTTCAGACTACAGTATTCATCCTGTCTCCCTTCTCATTCAGACTACAGTATTCATCCTGTCTCCCTTCACATTCAGACTACAGTACCCATCCTGTCTCCCTTCTCATTCAGACTACAGTATTCATCCTGTCTCCCTTCACATTCAGACTACAGTATTCATCCTGTCTCACTTCTCATTCAGACTACAGTATTCTTCCTGTCTCCCTGCTCATTCAGACTACAGTATTCATCCTGTCTCCCTTCTCATTCAGACAACAGTATCCATCCTGTCTCCCTGCTCATTCAGACTACAGTATTCATCCTGTCTCCCTTCACATTCAGACTACAGTATTCGTCCTGTCTCCCTTCTCATTCAGACTACAGTATTCATCCTGTCTCCCTTCACATTCAGACTACAGTATTCATCCTGTCTCCCTTCTCATTCAGACTACAGTATTCATCCTGTCTCCCTTCTCATTCAGACTACAGTATCCATCCTGTCTCCCTGCTCATTCAGACTACAGTATTCATCCTGTCTCCCTTCTCATTCAGACTACAGTATTCATCCTGTCTCCCTTCACATTCAGACTACAGTATTCATCCTGTCTCACTTCTCATTCAGACTACAGTATTCTTCCTGTCTCCCTGCTCATTCAGACTACAGCATTCGTCCTGTCTCCCTTCTCATTCAGACTACAGTATTCATCCTGTCTCCCTTCACATTCAGACTACAGTATTTATCCTGTCTCCCTTCTCATTCAGACTACAGTATTCATCCTGTCTCCCTTCTCATTCAGACTACAGTATCCATCCTGTCTCCCTGCTTATTCAGACTACAGTATTCATCCTGTCTCCCTTCTCATTCAGACTACAGTATTCATCCTGTCTCCCTTCTCATTCAGACTACAGTATCCATCCTGTCTCCCTTCTCATTCAGACTACAGTATTCATCCTGTCTCCCTTCTCATTCAGACTACAATATTCATCCTGTCTCCCTTCTCATTCAGTATACAGTATCCATCCTGTCTCCCTTCACATTCAGACTACAGTATACATCCTGTCTCCCTTCACATTCAGACTACAGTATTCATCCTGTCTCCCTTCTCATTCAGACAACAGTATCCATCCTGTCTCCCTGCTCATTCAGACTACAGTATTCATCCTGTCTCCCTTCACATTCAGACTACAGTATTCGTCCTGTCTCCCTTCTCATTCAGACTACAGTATCCATCCTGTCTCCCTTCACATTCAGACTACAGTATTCATCCTGTCTCCCTTCTCATTCAGACTACAGTATTCATCCTGTCTCCCTTCTCATTCAGACTACAGTATCCATCCTGTCTCCCTGCTCATTCAGACTACAGTATTCATCCTGTCTCCCTTCTCATTCAGACTACAGTATTCATCCTGTCTCCCTTCACATTCAGACTACAGTATTCATCCTGTCTCCTTGCTCATTCAGAATACAGTATTCATCCTGTCTCCCTTCTCATTCAGACTACAGTATTCATCCTGTCTCCCTTCACATTCAGACAACAGTATTTATCCTGTCTCCCTTCATATTCAGACTGCAGTATTCATCCTGTCACCCTTCTCATTCAGACTACAGTATCATCCTGTCTCCCTTCTCTTTCAGACTACAGTATTCATCCTGTCTCCCTTCTCATTCAGACTACAGTATTCATCCTGTCTCCCTTCACATTCAGACTACAGTACCCATCCTGTCTCCCTTCTCATTCAGACTACAGTATTCATCCTGTCTCCCTTCACATTCAGACTACAGTATTCATCCTGTCTCCCTTCTCATTCAGACTACAGTATCCATCCTGTCTCCCTACTCATTCAGACTACAGTATTCATCCTGTCTCCCTTCACATTCAGACTACAGTATTCGTCCTGTCTCCCTTCTCATTCAGACTACAGTATTCATCCTGTCTCCCTTCACATTCAGACTACAGTATTCATCCTGTCTCCCTTCTCATTCAGACTACAGTATTCATCCTGTCTCCCTTCTCATTCAGACTACAGTATTCTTTCTGTCTCCCTGCTCATTCAGACTACAGTATTCATCCTGTCTCCCTTCACATTCAGACTACAGTATTCGTCCTGTCTCCCTTCTCATTCAGACTACAGTATTCATCCTGTCTCCCTTCACATTCAGACTACAGTATTCATCCTGTCTCCCTTCTCATTCAGACTACAGTATTCATCCTGTCTCCCTTCTCATTCAGACTACAGTATCCATCCTGTCTCCCTGCTCATTCAGACTACAGTATTCATCCTGTCTCCCTTCTCATTCAGACTACAGTATTCATCCTGTCTCCCTTCACATTCAGACTACAGTATTCATCCTGTCTCCTTGCTCATTCAGAATACAGTATTCATCCTGTCTCCCTTCTCATTCAGACTACAGTATTCATCCTGTCTCCCTTCACATTCAGACAACAGTATTTATCCTGTCTCCCTTCATATTCAGACTGCAGTATTCATCCTGTCACCCTTCTCATTCAGACTACAATATCATCCTGTCTCCCTTCTCTTTCAGACTACAGTATTCATCCTGTCTCCCTTCTCATTCAGACTACAGTATTCATCCTGTCTCCCTTCACATTCAGACTACAGTACCCATCCTGTCTCCCTTCTCATTCAGACTACAGTATTCATCCTGTCTCCCTTCACATTCAGACTACAGTATTCATCCTGTCTCACTTCTCATTCAGACTACAGTATTCTTCCTGTCTCCCTGCTCATTCAGACTACAGCATTCGTCCTGTCTCCCTTCTCATTCAGACTACAGTATTCATCCTGTCTCCCTTCACATTCAGACTACAGTATTTATCCTGTCTCCCTTCTCATTCAGACTACAGTATTCATCCTGTCTCCCTTCTCATTCAGACTACAGTATCCATCCTGTCTCCCTGCTTATTCAGACTACAGTATTCATCCTGTCTCCCTTCTCATTCAGACTACAGTATTCATCCTGTCTCCCTTCTCATTCAGACTACAGTATCCATCCTGTCTCCCTTCTCATTCAGACTACAGTATTCATCCTGTCTCCCTTCTCATTCAGACTACAATATTCATCCTGTCTCCCTTCTCATTCAGTATACAGTATCCATCCTGTCTCCCTTCACATTCAGACTACAGTATACATCCTGTCTCCCTTCACATTCAGACTACAGTATTCATCCTGTCTCCCTTCTCATTCAGACAACAGTATCCATCCTGTCTCCCTTCTCATTCAGACTACAGTATTTATCCTGTCTCCCTTCTCATTCAGACTACAGTATTCACCCTGTCTCCATTCTCATTCAGACTACAGTATTTATCCTGTCTCCCTTCTCATTCAGACTACAGTATTTATCCTGTCTCCCTTCTCATTCAGACTACAGTATTTATCCTGTCTCCATTCTCATTCAGACTACAGTATCCATCCTGTCTCCCTTCTCATTCAGACTACAGTATTCATCCTGTCTCCCTTCTCATTCAGACTACAGTATTCATCCTGTCTCCCTTCTCATTCAGACTACAGTATTCATCCTGTCTCCCTTCTCATTCAGTATACAGTATCCATCCGGTCTCCCTGCTCATTCAAGCTACAGTATTCATCCTGTCTCCCTTCTCATTCAGACTACAGTAATCATCCTGTCTCCCTTCACATTCAGACTTCAGTATTCATCCTGTCTCCCTTCTCATTCAGACTACAGTATCTATCCTGTCTCCCTTCTCATTCAGACTACAGTATTTATCCTGTCTCCCTTCTCATTCAGACTACAGTATTCATCCTGTCTCCCTTCACATTCAGACTACAGTATTCATCCTGTCTCCCTTCTCATTCATACTACAGTATTCATCCTGTCTCCCTTCTCATTCAGACTACAGTATTCATCCTGTCTCCCTTCTCATTCAGACAACAGTATTCATCCTGTCTCCCTTCTCATTCAGACTACAGTATTCATCCTGTCTCCCTTCACATTCAGACTACAGTACCCATCCTGTCTCCCTTCTCATTCAGACTACAGTATTCATCCTGTCTCCCTTCTCATTCAGACTACAGTATCCATCCTGTCTCCCTGCTCATTCAGACTACAGTATTCATCCTGTCTCCCTTCTCATTCAGACTACAGTATTCATCCTGTCTCCCTTCACATTCAGACTACAGTATTCATCCTGTCTCCTTGCTCATTCAGAATACAGTATTCATCCTTTCTCCCTTCTCATTCAGACTACAGTATTCATCATGTCTCCCTTCACATTCAGACAACAGTATTTATCCTGTCTCCCTTCATATTCAGACTGCAGTATTCATCCTGTCTCCCTTCTCATTCAGACTACAGTATTCATCCTGTCTCCCTTCACATTCAGACTACAGTATTTATCCTGTCTCCTTGCTCATTCAGACTACAGTATTCATCCTGTCTCCCTTCACATTCAGACTACAGTATTCATCCTGTCTCCCTGCTTATTCAGACTACAGTATTCATCCTGTCTCCCTTCTCATTCAGACTACAGTAATCATCCTGTCTCCCTTCACATTCAGACTACAGTATTCATCCTCTCTCCCTGCTCATTCAGACTACAGTATTCATCCTGTCTCCTACACATTCAGACTACAGTATTCATCCTGTCTCCCTACTACAGTATTTATCCTGTCTCCCTTCTCATTCAGACTACAGTATTCATCCTGTCTCCCTTCTCATTCAGACTACAGTATTCATCCTGTCTCCCTTCACATTCAGACTACAGTATTCATCCTGTCTCCCTTCTCATTCAGACTACAGTATTCATCCTGTCTCCCTTCTCATTCAGACTACAGTATTCATCCTGTCTTCCTTTTTCATTCAGACTACAGTATCCATCCTGTCTCCCTTCACATTCAGACTACAGTACCCATCCTGTCTCCCTTCTCATTCAGACTACAGTATTCATCCTGTCTCCCTTCACATTCAGACTACAGTATTCATTCTGTCTCCCTTCTCATTCAGACTACAGTATTCTTCCTGTCTCCCTGCTCATTCAGACTACAGTATTCATCCTGTCTCCCTTCACATTCAGACTACAGTATTCGTCCTGTCTCCCTTCTCATTCAGACTACAGTATTCATCCTGTCTCCCTTCACATTCAGACTACAGTATTCATCCTGTCTCCCTTCTCATTCAGACTACAGTATCCATCCTGTCTCCCTTCTCATTCAGACTACAGTATCCATCCTGTCTCCCTGCTCATTCAGACTACAGTATTCATCCTGTCTCCCTTCTCATTCAGACTACAGTATTCATCCTGTCTCCCTTCACATTCAGACTACAGTATTCATCCTGTCTCCTTGCTCATTCAGAATACAGTATTCATCCTGTCTCCCTTCTCATTCAGACTACAGTATTCATCCTGTCTCCCTTCACATTCAGACAACAGTATTTATCCTGTCTCCCTTCATATTCAGACTGCAGTATTCATCCTGTCTCCCTTCACATTCAGACTACAGTATTTATCCTGTCTCCTTGCTCATTCAGACTACAGTATTCATCCTGTCTCCCTTCACATTCAGACTACAGTATTCATCCTGTCTCCCTGCTCATTCAGAGTACAGTATTCATCCTGTCTCCCTTCTCATTCAGACTACAGTAATCATCCTGTCTCCCTTCACATTCAGACTACAGTATTCATCCTCTCTCCCTGCTCATTCAGACTACAGTATTCATCCTGTCTCCCTTCTCATTCAGACTACAGTATTCATCCTGTCTCCCTACTACAGTATTTATCCTGTCTCCCTTCTCATTCAGACTACAGTATTCATCCTGTCTCCCTTCTCATTCAGACTACAGTATTCATCCTGTCTCCCTTCTCATTCAGACTACAGTATTCATCCTGTCTCCCTTCTCATTCAGACTACAGTATTCATCCTGTCTCCCTTCTCATTCATACTACAGTATTCATCCTGTCTCCCTTCTCATTCAGACTACAGTATTCATCCTGTCTCCCTTCTCATTCAGACAACAGTATTCATCCTGTCTCCCTGCTCATTCAGACTACAGTATTCATCCTGTCTCCCTTCTCATTCAGACTACAGTATTCATCCTGTCTCCCTACTACAGTATTTATCCTGTCTACCTTCTCATTCAGACTACAGTATTCATCCTGTCTCCCTTCTCATTCAGACTACAGTATTCATCCTGTCTCCCTGCTCATTCAGACTACAGTATTTATCCTGTCTCCCTTCACATTCAGACTACAGTATTCATCCTGTCTCCCTTCTCATTCAGACTACAGTATTCATCCTGTCTCCCTTCTCATTCAGACTACAGTATTCAGCCTGTCTTCCTTTTTCATTCAGACTACAGTATCCATCCTGTCTCCCTTCTCATTCAGACTACAGTATCATCCTGTCTCCCTTCTCATTCAGACTACAGTATTCATCCTGTCTCCCTTCACATTCAGACTACAGTATTCATCCTGTCTCCCTTCTCATTCAGACTACAGTATTCATCCTGTCTCCTTGCTCATTCAGACTACAGTATTCATCCTGTCTCCCTTCTCATTCAGACTACAGTATTCATCCTGTCTCCCTTCTCATTCAGACTACAGTATTCATCCTGTCTCCCTGCTCATTCAGACTACAGTATTCATCCTGTCTCCCTTCTCATTCAGACTACAGTATTCATCCTGTCTCCCTGCTCATTCAGACTACAGTATTCATCCTGTCTCCCTTCTCATTCAGACTACAGTATTCATCCTGTCTCCCTTCACATTCAGACTACAGTATTCATCCTGTCTCCTTGCTCATTCAGAATACAGTATTCATCCTGTCTCCCTTCTCATTCAGACTACAGTATTCATCCTGTCTCCCTTCACATTCAGACAACAGTATTTATCCTGTCTCCCTTCATATTCAGACTGCAGTATTCATCCTGTCTCCCTTCTCATTCAGACTACAGTATTCATCCTGTCTCCCTTCACATTCAGACTACAGTATTTATCCTGTCTCCTTGCTCATTCAGACTACAGTATTCATCCTGTCTCCCTTCACATTCAGACTACAGTATTCATCCTGTCTCCCTGCTCATTCAGAGTACAGTATTCATCCTGTCTCCCTTCTCATTCAGACTACAGTAATCATCCTGTCTCCCTTCACATTCAGACTACAGTATTCATCCTCTCTCCCTGCTCATTCAGACTACAGTATTCATCCTGTCTCCCTTCTCATTCAGACTACAGTATTCATCCTGTCTCCCTACTACAGTATTTATCCTGTCTCCCTTCTCATTCAGACTACAGTATACATCCTGTCTCCCTTCTCATTCAGACTACAGTATTCATCCTGTCTCCCTGCTCATTCAGACTACAGTATTCATCCTGTCTCCCTTCACATTCAGACTACAGTATTCATCCTGTCTCCCTTCTCATTCAGACTACAGTATTCATCCTGTCTCCCTTCTCATTCAGACTACAGTATTCATCCTGTCTCCCTTCTCATTCAGACTACAGTATTCATCCTGTCTCCCTTCTCATTCATACTACAGTATTCATCCTGTCTCCCTTCTCATTCAGACTACAGTATTCATCCTGTCTCCCTTCTCATTCAGACAACAGTATTCATCCTGTCTCCCTGCTCATTCAGACTACAGTATTCATCCTGTCTCCCTTCTCATTCAGACTACAGTATTCATCCTGTCTCCCTACTACAGTATTTATCCTGTCTCCCTTCTCATTCAGACTACAGTATTAATCCTGTCTCCCTTCACATTCAGACTACAGTATTCATCCTGTCTCCCTTCTCATTCAGACTACAGTATTTATCCTGTCTCCTTGCTCATTCAGACTACAGTATTCATCCTGTCTCCCTTCTCATTCAGACTACAGTATTCATCCTGTCTCCCTTCTCATTCAGACTACAGTATTCATCCTGTCTCCCTGCTCATTCAGACTACAGTATTCATCCTGTCTCCCTTCTCATTCAGACTACAGTATTCATCCTGTCTCCCTGCTCATTCAGACTACAGTATTCATCCTGTCTCCCTTCTCATTCAGACTACAGTATTCATCCTGTCTCCCTTCTCATTCAGACTACAGTATTCATCCTGTCTCCCTTCATATTCAGACTACAGTATTCATCCTGTCTCCCTTCTCATTCATACTACAGTATTCATCCTGTCTCCCTTCTCATTCAGACTACAGTATTCATCCTGTCTCCCTTCTCATTCAGACAACAGTATTCATCCTGTCTCCCTTCTCATTCAGACTACAGTATTCATCCTGTCTCACTTCACATTCAGACTACAGTACCCGTCCTGTCTCCCTTCTCATTCAGACTACAGTATTCATCCTGTCTCCCTTCACATTCAGACTACAGTATTCGTCCTGTCTCCCTTCTCATTCAGACTACAGTAATCATCCTGTCTCCCTTCACATTCAGACTACAGTATTTATCCTGTCTCCCTTCTCATTCAGACTACAGTATTCATCCTGTCTCCCTTCTAATTCAGACTACAGTATTCATCCTGTCTCCCTGCTCATTCAGACTACAGTATTCATCCTGTCTCCCTTCACATTCAGACTACAGTATTCATCCTGTCTCCCTTCTCATTCAGACTACAGTATTCATCCTGTCTCCCTTCTCATTCAGACTACAGTAAACATCCTGTCTTCCTTTTTCATTCAGACTACATTATCCATCCTGTCTCCCTTCTCATTCAGACTACAGTATCATCCTGTCTCCCTTCTCATTCAGACTACAGTATTCATCCTGTCTCCCTTCACATTCAGACTACAGTATTCATCCTGTCTCCCTTCTCATTCAGACTACAGTATTCATCCTGTCTCCTTGCTCATTCAGACTACAGTATTCATCCTGTCTCCCTTCTCATTCAGACTACAGTATTCATCCTGTCTCCCTTCTCATTCAGACTACAGTATTCATCCTGTCTCCCTGCTCATTCAGACTACAGTATTCATCCTGTCTCCCTTCTCATTCAGACTACAGTATTCATCCTGTCTCCCTGCTCATTCAGACTACAGTATTCATCCTGTCTCCCTTCACATTCAGACTACAGTAATCATCCTGTCTCCCTTCACATTCAGACTACAGTATTCATCCTGTCTCCCTGCTCATTCAGACTACAGTATTCATCCTGTCTCCCTGCTCATTCAGACTACAGTATCCATCCTGTCTCCCTTCACATTCAGACTACAGTAATCATCCTGTCTCCCTTCTCATTCAGACTACAGTATTCATCCTGTCTCACTGCTCATTCTGCGCCGTGTGTGTGTTTGGGGTCATCCTTCTCTCAGCCCTGTCTCAGAAACACACCTGAACTGATGTGGGCATGTGACCTATTCCCGACCGCTGTGTGTGTGTGTGTGTGTGTGTGTGTGTGTGTGTGTGTGTGTGTGTGTGTGTGTGTGTGTGTGTGTGTGTGTGTGTGTGTGTGTGTGTGTGTGAGTGCCAGTGTACGACTCCCTACTCCCCACCGCTGGGAAGAGGATGGGTGTGAGCTTGGTCCTGTTAATTTAAATTGATGGCCTATGTGACAGACAGTGTTTGAAATGTGTAAACCTTTCCAAAGCACCAGCTCTCTCCCAAGCGCTCACATGACTCATTTTACTATTAGCTATACCAGCCCTAACAGCTTCTATCTATCTGCTATAGCCGAAGGTGGTGCTGTAAAATGTGGAATTATAATGTTGTACTTTAGAGGATTTACAGTGCATTCTGGGAAGTATTCAGACCCTTTGACTTTTTCCACATTTTCTTATGTTACAGTCTTATTCTAAAATGTATTAAATACATATTTTTCCTTCTCAATCGACACACAATACCCCATGATGACATCACAATACCACATGATGACATCACAATACCCCATGATGACATCACAATACCACATGATGACATCACAATACCCCATGATGACATCACAATACCCCATGATGACATCACAATACCACATGATGACATCACAATACCCCATAATGACAATCTTTTTTACAATTTCACAGTATTATTCCAGCCTCATGTTGTGGAAATATAAATAAAACACAGGATAATTCACATTTTTGACTGGGCCTTTTACTATGCATGAGTGTGTGTGTGAGTTTGAGTGTGTGAGTGAAGGTGTGTGTCTGAGTGTCCATGAGTTCCTGTGTGCATGCATTCGTTAGTGTGTGTGTGTGCATGTGCGTGCGTGTGTGCGTGTCCATGTGAGTGTGTGTGCGTGTGTGTGTGTGTCTGCATGTCCGTGTGAGTGTGTGTGCGTGTCCATGTGTGTGTGTGTGTGTGTGTCTGCATGTCCGTGTGAGTGTGTGTGCGTGTCCGTGTGCGTGTCCGTGTGAGTGTGTGTGTGTGTGTGTGTGTCCGTGTGTGTGTGCGTGTCCGTATGAGTGTGTGTGTGTGTGCGTGTGCGTGTCCGTATGAGTGTGTGTGTGTGTGTGTGTGCGTGTCCGTATGAGTGTGTGTGTGTGTGCGTGTGCGTGTCCGTATGAGTGTGTGTGTGTGTGCGTGTACGTGTCCGTATGAGTGTGTGTGCGTGTGCTTGTGCGTGTCCGTGTGAGTGTGTGTGTGTGTGTGCGTGTCCGTGTGTGTGTGCATGTCCGTGTGAGTGTGTGTGTGTGTGAGTGTGTGTCCGTGTGAGTGTGTGTGTGTGTGTGTGTGTGTGTGTGTGTGTCTGCATGTCCGTGTGAGTGTGTGTGCGTGTCCGTGTGCGTGTCCGTGTGAGTGTGTGTGCGTGTGTGTGTGTGTGTGTCCGTGTGTGTGTGCGTGTCCGTATGAGTGTGTGTGTGTGTGCGTGTGCGTGTCCGTATGAGTGTGTGTGTGTGTGTGTGTGCGTGTCCGTATGAGTGTGTGTGTGTGTGCGTGTGCGTGTCCGTATGAGTGTGTGTGTGTGTGCGTGTACGTGTCCGTGTGTGTGCGTGTGCTTGTGCGTGTCCGTGTGAGTGTGTGTGTGTGTGTGCGTGTCCGTGTGTGTGTGCATGTCCGTGTGAGTGTGTGTGTGTGTGAGTGTGTGTCCGTGTGAGTGTGTGTGTGTGTGTGTGTGTGTGTGTGTGTGTGTGTGTGTGTGTGTGTGCGTGTCCATATGAGTGTGTGTGTGTGTGTGCGTGTCCGTATGAGTGTGTGTGTGTGCGTGTGTGCGTGTTTGTGTGTGTGTGTGTGTGTGTGTGTGGTGTTTAAAGCTCATCTATGGAGTGATACTCTCATTAATGATCCAGATTTAGATTAATGGAGCTGCAGAGAGAAACACACAGCTTGCTGAGATTTCATTTACACCATGAACAAAAAGTCAAAAAAAGTTGGATATTTTTTGATGAGTATGGATTATGATTCAACTGTAACTGACTTATCAAGACACACCAATGGGATGTGTTGTATCTGTTACCAAGATACAACAATGGGATGTGTTGTATCTGTTACCAAGACACACCAATGGGATGTGTTGTATCTGTTACCAAGATACAACAATGGGATGTGTTGTATCTGTTACCAAGACACACCAATGGGATGTGTTGTATCTGTTACCAAGATACACCAATGGGATGTGTTGTATCTGTTACCAAGATACAACAATGGGATGTGTTGTGTCTAATACCAAGATACACCAATGGGATGTGTTGTGTCTGTTACCAAGATACACCAATGGGATGTGTTGTGTCTGTTACCAAGATACACCAATGGGATGTGTTGTATCACTTTTCAAGATACACCAATGGAATGTGTTGTATCTGTTACCAAGACACACCAATGGGATGTGTTGTGTCTAATACCAAGATACACCAATGGGATGTGTTGTGTCTGTTACCAAGATACACCAATGGGATGTGTTGTGTCTAATACCAAGATACACCAATGGGATGTGTTGTGTCTGTTACCAAGATACACCAATGGGATGTGTTGTATCTGTTACCAAGACACACCAATGGGATGTGTTGTGTCTGTTACCAAGATACACCAATGGGATGTGTTGTATCTGTTACCAAGACACACCAATGGGATGTGTTGTGTCTGTTACCAAGATACACCAATGGGATGTGTTGTATCTGTTACCAAGACACACCAATGGGATGTTTTGTATCTGTTACCAAGATACACCAATGGGAAGTGTTGTGTCGAAATGGTGCTGAGACAAAGATTGTATAAGGAAGGATGGAATTAAACCAACGGAGAGCGATTTGGAGAGAGAGGGAGGGAGAGGGAGAGAGAGAGGGAGGGAGAGAGAGAGAGAGAGAGAGAGAGAGATAGAGAGGGAGGGAGAAAGAGAGAGAGGGGAGATAGAGAGAGGGAGAGTGCGGAAGAGAGAATTAAGTAGAGGGAGAAAGAGGTAAAGATGAAAGAGGAGGGAGAGGGAGAGATGAAGAGAGAGAGCGAGATAGAGAGGTGGAGAGAGAGGAGAGAGAGGGAGAGAGGGGGAGGGAGAGGAGAGAGAGAGAATAGACATTGTGGTGTTTATTGATGTTTGATGACCGATGTGATTTCTCATGGTGAGAGGTGCTTCTTCTCACGCCGCATTTGAATGTTTAACACTAAACATCTGTCTTTGTTAACTAACATATCTTTGTTATTCTGTGGTGGAGCCCAGCATTACATCTCAATAGACGACAGTACAACACAGTAGACGACAGTACAACACTGTACACGACAGTACAACACCGTACAGCACAGTAGACAACAATACAACACCGTTCAACACAGTAGATGACAATACAACACCGTTCAACACAGTAGAAGACAGTACAACATCGTACAACACAGTAGATGACAGTACAACACCGTACAACACAGTAGACGACAGTACAGCACTGTACAACACAGTAGATGACAGTACAGCGCTGTACAACACAAAAGACGACAGTACAGCACAACACAGTAGACAACAGTACAGCACTGTACAACACAGTAGACGACAGTACAACACTGTACAGCACAGTAGACAACAGTACAACACTGTACAACACAGTAGACGACAGTACAGCACTGTACAACACAGTAGACAACAGTACAGCACAACACAGTAGAAAACAGTACAACACAGTAGATGACAGTACAAAATTATACAGCACAGTAGATGACAGTACAACACTGTACAACAGAGTAGACAACAATACAACACTGTACAACACAGTAGATGACAGTACAAAATCATACAGCACAGTAGATGACAGTACAAAACTGTACAACACAGTAGACAACAATACAACACTGTACAACACAGCAGATGACAGTTTAACACTATACAACACCGTAGACAACAATACAACACTGTACAACACAGTAGACAACAGTACAACACTGTACAACACAGTAGACAACAATACAACACTATACAACACAGTAGACAACAATACAACACTGTACAACACAGTAGATGACAGTACAAAATTATTATACAGCACAGTAGATGACAATACAACACTGTCGAACACAGTAGACAACAATACAACACTGTACAACACAGTAGATGACAGTACAACACTGTACAACACAGTAGTTGACAGTACAACAGTACAACACAGTAGATGACAGGACAACACTGAACAACACAGTAGACAACAATACAACACTGTACAACACTGTACAGCACAGTATACAACAATATAACACTGTACAACACAGTAGATGACAGTACAACACCGTACAACACAGTTGACAACAATACAACACTGTTCAACACAGTAGACGACAGTACAACACTGTACAACACAGTGGACAACACTATACAACACAATAGACGACAGTACAACACCGTACAACACAGTAGACGTCAATAACACACCGTTCAACACAGTAGATGACAATACAACACAGTTCAACACAGTAGACGACAGTACAACACAGTACAACACAATAGACGACAATACAACACTGTTGAACACAGTAGACAACAATACAACACTATACAACACAGCAGACAGCAGTACAACACAGTAGACAACAGTACAACACAGTAGACAACAATACAACACAGTAGATGACAGTACAACACTGAACAACACAGTAGACAACAATACAACACTGTACACGACAGTACAACACTGTACAGCACAGTAGACAACAATATAACACTATACAACACAGTAGACGACAGTACAGCACTGTACAACACAGTAGACGACAGTACAACACAGTAGATGACAGTTCAACAGTAAAACACAGTAGATGACAGTACAACACTGTACAACACAGTAAACAACAATACAACACTGTACACGACAGGTCAACACTGTACAGCACAGTAGACAACAATACAACACTGTACAATACAGTAGATGACAGTACAAAATTATACAGCACAGTAGATGACAGTACAACACTGTACAACACAGCAGACGACAGTATAACACTATACAACACAGTAGACAACAATACAACACTGTACAACGCAGTAGACAACAGTACAACACTGTACAACACAGTAGACAACAATACAACACTGTACAACACAGTAGATGACAGTACAAAATTATACAGCACAGTAGATGACAGTACAACACTGTACAACACAGTAGATGACAATACAACACTGTACAACACAGTAGACAACAATACAACACTGTACAACACAGTAGATGACAGTACAATACAACACAGTATATGACAGTACAACACAGAAGATGACAGTACAACACTGTACAAGACAGTAGACAACAATACAACACTGTACACGACAGTACAACACTGTACAACACAGTAGACAACAATACAACACTGTTCAACACAGTAGACGACAGTACCATACTGTACAAGACAGTAGACAACAGTACAACACTATACAACACAGTAGACAACACTATACAACACATTAGACGACAGTACAACACCGTACAACACAGTAGACGTCAATACAACACCGTTCAACACAGTAGATGACAATACAACACCGTTCAACACAGTAGACGACAGTACAACACCGTTCAACACAGTAGACGACAGTACAACACTGTACAACACAGTAGATGACAGTACAGCACTGTACAACACAGTAGACAACAGTTCAACACTCTACAACACAGTAGATTACAGTACAACACTGTACAACACAGTAGATGACAATACAACAGTACAACACAGTAGATGACAGTACAACACTGAACAACACAGTAGACAACAATACAACACTGTACACGACAGTACAACACTGTACAGCACAGTAGACAACAATATAACACTGTACAACACAGTAGATGACAGTACAACACCGTACAACACAGTAGACAACAATACAACACTGTTCAACACAGTAGACGACAGTACAACACTGTACAAGACAGTAGTTAACAGTACAACACTATACAACACAGTTGACAACACTGTACAACACAGTAGACGACAGTACAACACCGTACAACACAGTAGACGTCAATACAACACCGTTCAACACAGTAGATGACAATACAACACCGTTCAACACAGTAGACGACAGTACAACACAGTACAACACAGTAGACGACAATACAACACCGTTGAACACAGTAGACGACAGTACAGCACTATACAACACAGTAGACGACAGTACAACACCGTTGAACACAGTAGACGACAGTACAACACTATACAACACAGTAGACAACAATACAACACTGTACACGACAGGTCAACACTGTACAGCAGAGTAGACAACAATACAACACTGTACAATACAGTAGATGAGAGTACAAAATTATACAGCACAGTAGATGACAGTACAACACTGTACAACACAGCAGACGACAGTATAACACTATACAACACAGTTGACAACAATACAACACTGTACAACGCAGTAGACAACAGTACAACACTGTACAACACAGTAGACAACAATACAACACTATACAACACAGTAGATGACAGTACAAAATTATACAGCACAGTAGATGACAGTACAACACTTTACAACACAGTAGACAACAATACACCACTGTACAACACAGTGGACAACAATACAACACTGTACAACACAGTAGATGACAGTACAATACTGTAGACCACAGTAGATGACAGTACAACAGTACAACACAGAAGATGACAGTACAACACTGTACAAGACAGTAGACAACAATACAACACTGTACACGACAGTACAACACTGTACAGCACAGTATACAACAATACAACACTGTACTACACAGTAGGGAACAGTACAACACTGTACTACACAGTAGACAACAGTACAACACTGTACAACACGGTAGACAACAGTACAGCACTGTATAACACGGTAGACAACAGTACAACACTGTACTACACAGTAGACAACAGTACAACACTGTACAACATTGTAGGCAACAATACAGCAGTGTACAACACAGTATTTTTTATTTTTTTTACGGGTTTTTCTCATTGAGATAACATCTCTTTTCAAGAGAGACGTGGTCCATTAGCAGCAAGGGGAAAGAAAGTTCTTGTTAGTTTATTTCTATGTTAGTTCTAGTCTTTCTATTTCTATGTTTAGTTAATGGGGTTGACCTTCAATTGGAAGCAGCTGCTCCTCGTTGCATCCACAGGCCGGTGGGCTCGGTGCCAGCGTCCCGCATTTGCCGGGGGGAAGCGGGCACCCAGCCAGTACGGGTGGTGCCAGTCCTGCGCTCGAGACCGCCAGTGCGCCTCCACGGCCCAATGTATCCTGTTCCCGCTCCCCGCACTAGCCCAGAGGTGCGTGTCTCCAGTCTGGCGCCTCCAAAGCCAGCACCACACACCAGGTCTCCAGTGCGTCAGCCCAGTCCAGCTCGTCCTGCTCCTGCTCCTCGCACTAGCCCTGTGGTGCGTGTCCCTAGTCTGGCTTCCTAAGCCATCCCCACGCATCAGGCCTTCAGTGCGCATTGCCCGTCCAGAGCTTCCGGCAACAGTGCCCTGTCCAGAGTGTCCGGCGACAGTGCCCTGTCCAGAGTGTCCGGCGACAGTGCCTCGTCCAGAGTGTCCGGCGACAGTGCCTCGTCCAGAGTGTCCGGCGACAGTGCCCCGTAGAGAGATGGCCCACAGTCCGGAACCGAGAGAGACGGCCCACAGTCCGGAACCGAGAGAGACGGCCCACAGTCCGGAACCGAGAGAGACGGCCCACAGTCCGGAATCGGCGCAGCCAGAGTTTCCCTCCAGTCCGGAGCTCCCAGAGTCGCCCTCCAGCCCGAGGTCTCCAGCGACGCGCATCAGCCCGAGGTCTCCAGCGACGCGCATCAGCCCGAGGTCTCCAGCGACGCGCATCAGCCCAAGGTCTTCAGCGATGCACCATAGCCCAGAGACTTCGGGAGGAGTAAAATGTAATAAGTATTTAGCGGGGGTGGCCAGGTTAGGTTGGGGAGTAAGGCCGGAGCCGTAGACAACACTACAACACTTTACAGCTCAGTAGACAACAGTACAACACTATACAGCTCAGCAGACACCAGTTCAACACTGTACAACACAGTAGACAACAGTACAACACTGTACAACACAGTAGACAACAGTACAACACTATACAACACAGTAGACAACAGTACAACACTGTACAACACGGTAGACAACAATACAACACTGTTCAACACAGTAGACAACAGTACAACACTGTTCAACACAGTAGACAACAGTACAACACTGTACAACACAGTAGACAACAGTACAACACTGTACAACACAGTAGACAACAGTACAACACTGTTCAACACAGTAGACAACAGTACAACACTGTTCAACACAGTAGACAACAGTACAACACTGTACAACACTGTAGACAACAGTACAACACTATACAACACTGTGTGTCTCAATAACATCTGTCCCCCCAACATAACAGCACAGAAACATCTCCATCTCTCCACCAGCTGTCAGCCAGGGGACACACCTCAGCCTTTCAAATTAATTGGATTCTTTCAAATAAATTGTAACTCTGTGCAGTCATTTCAATCAATCCTTGTAATTACTAATTGTGTGTGGCACAAGGAAGATTTGTGATGTGTGTGTCATGACTGGCTGACTCTCGTCTCTCTCCGCTGCTCGACGGACGTTGTGTGATGAATGGTTGTTTTGCTAGTGTCACAGCCAGCTAGTATAGTCCTTCAGTTCACTGTGCTGTGTACCTGACCAGGGAGAGAAGTCCTTCAGTTCACTGTGCTGTGTACCTGACCAGGGAGAGAAGTCCTTCAGTTCACTGTGCTGTGTACCTGACCAGGGAGAGAAGTCCTTCAGTTCACTGTGCTGTGTACCTGACCAGGGAGAGAAGTCCTTCAGTTCACTGTGCTGTGTACCTGACCAGGGAGAGAAGTCCTTCAGTTCACTGTGCTGTGTACCTGACCAGGGAGAGAAGGTGATGGAGACATATAAACAGGGATAATAGCTGACCAGTGTACCAGAGAGAAAGAGAGAGAGACAGAGAGAGAACTCAAGCTGTAGAGAGAGAGAGAGAGAGAGAGAGAGAGACAGACAGACAGACAGACAGACAGACAGACAGACAGACAGACAGACAGACAGACAGACAGACAGACAGACAGACAGCTCAAGTTGTAGAGAGAGAGAGATAGAGAGAGAGAGAGAGAGAGAGAGATGGAGAGAGAGCTCAAGCTGTAGAGAGAGAGAGAGAGAGAGAGAGAGAGAGAGAGAGATGGAGAGAGAGCTCAAGCTGTTGAGAGAGAGAGACGGCGAGAGAGCTCAAGCTGTAGAGAGAGAGAGAGAGAGAGAGAGAGAGAGAGGAGAGAGAGAGAGAGAGAGAGAGAGAGAGAGAGAGAGAGAGAGAGAGAGAGAGAGAGAGAGAGAGAGAGAGGAGAGAGAGAGAGAGAGAGAGAGAGAGAGAGAGACGGAGAGAGAGCTCAAGCTGTAGAGAGAGAGAGAGAGAGACGGAGAGAGAGCTCAAGCTGTAGAGAGAGAGAGAGAGAGACGGAGAGAGAGCTCAAGCTGTAGAGAGAGAGAGAGAGAGACGGAGAGAGAGCTCAAGCTGTAGAGAGAGAGAGAGAGAGACAGAGAGAGAGCTCAAGCTCAAGCTGTAGAGAGAGAGAGAGCGAGACGGAGAGAGAGCTCAAGCTGTAGAGAGAGAGAAAGAGAGAGAGAGATGGAGAGAGAGCTCAAGCAGTAGAGAGAGAGAGAGAGAGAGAGAGAGAGAGAGAGATGGAGAGAGAGCACAGCCAAATTACGTTGTTCCTCAAAAGAACAGACATGGAAACAACCACACATTCACAGCCCAGTAAGCTGTACAACATCAGAAATTCATACAGATGTGCCCAAAACAGCACAGAAGAATACCAGAAAGCAACCTGGAACCAAAATATCCAAACACTCTTAGATAACTTTCTGGATACCACATTCACTCACAGTAAAGAAGGCATCAATCTAGCAGTTAAAAACA